>NW_015506747.1:116592-120840 GCF_001515645.1 Sinocyclocheilus grahami
ATGCTGACAGAGAGGGCAGTTGTCATGTGTAGGTATGACTGTGTCACAGTTTTTCACTGTGACACTTCAGATAAAGATTATATCAGTGACGTTATACCAGTAGGTCCCGACAAGTGACTGTTAAACATGTATTTGTCGTTGAATCATTCATTTAAGAGATTCATTAAAAAACCCAGATTAATCCAGTAATGAAACAAGTTAAGTATATGTATTAATGAATTATTTAATCATTCATTCAGACCATTTTTTAAATGAATTCAGATTAAGCATTTTAAATAGACTGCAGCATTAACATTTGACCCAGATGGGTTTTGCTTATCATCCCCAGTTGGGCCCCACCTAAAGCCCATGGAAATCCTGCATAAAACCTACATGGTTATGTTACACGGGGCCAACATAGAACCCGTGGACAAACCCACTTACAACCCATATTTCAGCCCATGTAGTAACCTTGTAGTACCCACATAAAAAATAAAGCTGGGGCCAAGATGGTGCAAACTACTTTTCACAACAAAACACACGCGAGAAGTGATAAGGAAATAACGCGAGAACCCGCGCGTGTCAGACCGGAGTTCCCGAGCAAGACTGTAATTATTAAAAATATATATATATAGCCCGCAAATTGTCTGTGAGCTGATTTCCAGCTACAAGGAGAAAAAGAAAAACATATTATGCAGGATGGAGATGAAGGGAACAGGGATTGGGTGCATGTTCTGCAAAGAGAGTTGGAGGTAAATAATTTTGCAGTAACTGTTATGCGGATGTTGTGGCTGGTCAAGCAAATGTTTGTGCTTGTTTCTGTATGATATAATTGTTCATATATCTATTAAAATACTGATATTCTGGTCTATAACTCCTCCCCGAACTTCCCGCTGCCCTGTATCTTGGTCTCTCATTGGCTGTAGGTTATCGCCGATGTAGTTTTCAGTCAGAACTCATTTCACACAGCGTGATTGTGAATCGCCGACAGCTCCAGATATTTAGCATGCCAAATATTTCACGGGCGTCAGCGATTCCCTCAGATTGCGTCTTTGATAATTCACACTGCGTGATTGTCACTTGCGTGAATGAGCACCGATTTGCCTCCGATGTCGGGCATTTGTCGGCGATTTCGCAAAACCTGTCGGCGAGTGAAAATTTGGGCTAATATTGTGCAGTGTGAACTCGGCATAAGGCAGAGATACAAAATGTGCAGACTCCAAAACATAAAATGGGAACATGGTTGGGAACCCCTGCTGCACTACAGCAGTGGGTGGAAGAAATAACCAAAAAGATCAGAATTTGTATAGACAAGGGGACTCCAACCCAGCTCCTGGAGAGCTACTGTCCTACAGACTTCAGTTCCAACCCTGCTCCAGCACACCTGTCTGTAATTATCCAGCAACCCTAAACACCTTGATTAACTGCTTCAACACCTAATTCAAGTATTAATACAATTGGGAGTCAATTATCTACTTCAGGTTCTGTTTGGCTCAGAGCTGTCTAGAATTTAATATTAATTACTGTTTTATTTAAAACAAACCTTTTCTTTTTCTGTAATGCAACCCCTTGAGTTAGTAAAAGGATAGGCTATATATGAATCGGCAGGTGAATGTGCCAAGGAGACCAAAGGAAAGTTAGATATAGACATGAAAGTACATTTTTAAGACTGAGATGAAGTTAATAAAACAAAGTGAAAAGTACATGGCAGAAACAATGGGAGGAAGAAAGTTAGCCCAAAATGTGGGGACTGCACAATGCTTAAAATCATATAGTAGCCTAATGTTTATTCATGTTGAGATTCTTTATTATTATTATGGTTCTTGTATTTTTGTTATTCATGTTGGAGTATTAGCTTCAACTAGTATATGATTTTAGGCATTGTGCAGTCCCCACATTTTGGGCTAGCCTAATTTAAATTCATGTTGAGTTATTTTTATTATTATTATTATTATTCTTGTATTAATGTTTAACAACATTGAGTGTCTATTTTGTATTTTTCATGTCTTTATAGTAAACTTTTGTAACCCACAATAAAATATGGTTTAAATGAGTATAGCTGAATACAAAACTTACTGATTCAAAATAAAACATGATAATAAATATAACATGATTTGAATGAGAAACATTGGTTTTTGGTGAGTTGTGTTTTGTTTTTATTTTTTGTTCAATGTCATGATATAACGTATTATTTTTTACTTTGAGTTTGGTCATTTCTGATTATTACTAAAAAGAAATGGGAAAGAAGACTTTACTTTTATTACTTACCTTTTGTCATTCGCAAGATTTTCCTTAATCTGAATACCTGTATCTAAGATCTGGTCTCCAGTCTAATTTTATTATTTTTATATATTAATAATTGTATATTTCCCACTCCGTGAGAACCTACAACTCCAATAGCTTATGTATTGCATTTGAGTACACAGGTGCTACATACTGGATCACAATATGAACATTCTGAATTTTATTCTTAATATTTTTTATGCAGCTACTATTCTGACAACCCAAAACGTATAAATAAGTAAATATTAATGGTTTCAAGAGTTTTCATAATTTCTCTACAATGAACCATTGTGTTTATTTAAAAAAATCTCAATAATCATATTTTTGAGGGACATGGAAAAGTTTTCCGTAAGTCTCCTTTTAATTTTTATTTTCAAAAGAAGAAAGAAAATTAAATACGTATTTGGGACAACATAAACATCTCTATCCCTTTAACCCTCTGGTACGGTTCTGTTCAACAGAGTTGAGTTTGTGGCAAAACCATTTACGGTCCTTGTATTATTTTATTCTATGCTTTGGTACTTTTTTTTCCACAATAACTTGCATTTGTGAATGTGGACAAAACTTGTGCTGTTTAAATTATTTGTAGCAACTTAAAAACATACGCCAGCAACACACGAGAATGCATCAATATATTTATAAATATGCAAATAAATGTTTAAGGTTTTAAAATAAAACTTTAAACGATTGGCTGTAGCATTTCTATCATAAATATGTGGCCAAACATTACAGATTAAATGCAATTAAACATTAGATAAATGGTTCGCTATTTAAATAGCGTCAGGCCGTTGGCATCCTGCCGGCATTTGTTATAATACATCAAATACGTAAGTTTATTGTTTATACATTTCTTAAAGGGCTCATATGATGCTTTTTTAAAGATCATTCTTTTGTGTATTTGGTATAACAAAATATGTTGACATGCTTTAATGTTCAAAAAACACATTATTTTTCAAGTACTGTACATTAGGGCCTTTCGCACCGCTTTAGTTCCAGAACTAAATGTACAGTACTAAAGTACAGGGACGATTTTGCGCGAACTATTTCCCAGTACCATTTACAGGGTTGCATTCGCACGGACAGTGTACGTAAGACGGTCGACAGACAGTGACGTCATTTGTGCGCGGCGTTCAACAACAGAAACAAAGAACAACGTTAACAACAGAAGGATGGAGGACGCTGTGATCGGAGCTATGTTTTTGTTGTCTTGCGGGTTTCACAATAATGGACATGAAATGTCGACGTATAGGCTACGTAAAGCGATTGAAAGAACGGGAAGGAGGACTAAGAATCTCCAACGACAACTGGCAGTTCTACATTTGATACAAGTGCATGCACTTCAGCATCCGTCCATCTATCGCTGTTCTCCATACTTGCGAAATAAGTTGACAATGTTTACACAGCGTTTTAAATCATGGCGTGTGAGGGTGTTTTCATACGCGTTTGGCCAATCAGTGTCTACTTACGTCACGGGTAGTACCAGTTGTGCTGGTTAGACCCTGCTCCGGAGTAGGAGCTAATTTGGTTCTCGAAAAAGGCAGTCCGGTACTAAAAAAAGCACCCAGTCCCGGTGGTGCGAAAACGGCAAAAAGTGGGTAGTTCCACAATCAGTTCTGGTACTATGAAAAGGTTCCCGCGGTGCCAAATGCCCTATTATTGTAGGTCCTCTATGCCCAGCCTCTCTCAAACTCTTCGTTTTCTACAAAGTCCCTCCTTCCGACAAGCGCAGTCTGCTCTGATTGGCCAGCTGACCCAGTGTATTGTGATTGGCCGAACACCACAAGCACGCGTCGGAAATGTAACGCCCCTTACAATAATCACGAGCTTCATCTTTCAAAATAAATGTAAAGACAGACCCCGAAAGGGGAACAACGTCTCGTGACAGACACGATTAATATGTTTTTGCAGTACACAAGCCACGGTTAAGACAGCTGACTCCACTGTGATGTCTCTCGCTCTCTCTCTCTCTCTCTCTCTCTCTCTCTC
>NW_015506747.1:121336-123759 GCF_001515645.1 Sinocyclocheilus grahami
GGTTGAACTGGATCATCGAAGGTCAGAAGCAAAGACATTGGTTAATAGAATGGGATTAAATACATAAAGGATATTTGTGTTGTTTAACATTTAATTATTGCAGGTTTGCATCATATTCTGAGTTGCATTATTTTTATTCCTTTTGAGGAATACTGAATCTGTATTTTTTTTGTGTGAGTGAGATTAATTAATGCATATTCATATTTATTTTGAACTACAGTAACATTCTGATTTCTCTCAACATGGGGATAGGAGAGCTGTCAATAAATTGAAAAAAAAAATTTAACTTGCGTTACTTATTTGAAAAAGTAACTCAGATAGTCTCTTGTAAATTAAAAAGTAATGCGTTACTTTACTAGTTACTTGAAAAAAGTAATCTGATTACGTAACTTGCGTTACTTGTAATATATTACCCCCAACACTGGTAATACCTATGTCATACCTTTGTCATTATACAAATGTATGTCCTCATTTGTCACAAAAACGCGTACACACACACCGCGCTCTCTCTCGCACGCACACACACACGTATTTAATTCGTACTAAAAGCTATTGTTCACTTATCTTAATTACAAAAACTATATAAAATCTTTAGCAGATGATTAACAAAATAATCATTACTGACAGCCCTTGTTAAAACATTTGAAAATGAACCTGCATTGTTTTGAAATTTGTGATTAGAATAGTATTTTCCTGTCATATATTTTGCCATTGTTGATTTCTTGAAAATAATAGGCTATTAAAATGACTTCATCTCCTGAAAACAATATCGCATATAGTCTGATATTTTGAGAATGTATTCACACATTGTATAGTCAGCTGTGCTAATTAAAATTCTTACCACCATCAAAAGTAAAAGCTCAGAATGACATATCCCAGAATATTGTTTATAGATAATTATTAAATGTATGTGTTTATATTTGAAGTTCTTGTAAATAATCATCAACATAACATAAAATTGCGACTTTTATGCGAATTTGCACAATCATTAATCTCCAATAATTAAAATCCAAAAATCCCAAGCGCTCTCTCTGGGATATGGTCTCACAGAATAGAAGTCAGCAAACGGAATACCCAAACTGCTCTGGTCCCCGAAGTGCTGCTTCAAATCAGAAAATACAGAGTCAACAGTAGTTGTTGTTGAATCATTGCGCAGCCATACTCTCATTACATCTCTGACCCGCCCCATAACTCTGTCCATTATCTTGTCAATCATTTCAGAATCAGTCACATGAAGTTTAAATATACCCTCATCATGTCTTCCCATTCCATGATTGAATATTTATCTGAACCATCTCCTCTAAAGTGTGGCGGTGCTGCCACCTCAGCTTTCAGGATCAAGTTAATTTTCGATGCATCAATGAGAGTAGTAGTTGTTTGATCAGTCACATGACCACTGACACCTTCTTGAGACTTCTTAGCAGATGGATAATTTGGAAATTCAGTTCTCATCATACTTTCTCTGATTGACTGCCCAATCTCTCTACCAATTTTTTTTATGAGGTTACTCATTTGACCCGACATTTCTGACTCCTGAGGAGCATACTCAAAATTACTGGCTCTAGGTAATGGACTCCCACACATTTCACTACTGTCATAGGCAGAAACGCCAACTGTTCTACCCCGGCCTGTACTACAGTATTGAGGGTCCCCAAACAGCCTTGTTTCATCAGGTGTATTCATTAGACTGCCCCGCCCTCCACCGACTGTAAATGTGTTGTCCCACCCAATCGCTTAGTTTAGCAGCCATTCCCCTCAGGTGTCAGATTACACTTTCAAAACACAAAAATGTCACCGTCTTGCGTCTTCAACGATGAATCCTCCGCTCAATGGCAGTCACCTCCTGTGCACGACTCAGACCGCCTGACCTACACACACCACCGCAGAAACAGCAACAGTAGACCGAAGTCCTGTCTCTAGTTCCCCTCAGCGCGCTGATTTAATTGCAGCACCTTCAGACAAGTGCTGTTATCTGCAAAACTTTCTTTTTTGCCTCTCCTCTCTAGTATCATTGCAGGAAAGAGCGCACACTCACACACTTTACAACACACATTATATATAATAATACAAAGTGTAAATAATAATATTAATAAATTATAATAATCAATTAACATGTCATTCTTATATAAAATAATTCAAAACATTACAGTGTTTCTTGGATGCCAATTAACATACCTGTGCAGTAAAACACACAAGCGCTGTTATCTGCAAAACTTTCTCTTTTGCCTGTTAACCACAAAATACATGTTTAAGTACACCAGTCAACCACAAAACACACAATAATGCAATGTCCATCATATTACTAAACTAGAATATATGTCTTTAGTATGCTTACAAAATATACCCAATTATATACATATAATTATACATACACATCTTATATATATATATATATATATATATATATATATACAGTGCCGTGA
>NW_015506747.1:125098-134648 GCF_001515645.1 Sinocyclocheilus grahami
ATCTAAAATATGAATAGTTAATTATAACTAGTTATGGTTAATTATTCATATTTCCTGTCATGAGCTGATTCGTTACATTTTAATTCAGCCACATTGGAGAGTTTGAGCATGAATGGGCTGTTTAAGTCATGCCACAGCATCTCAATCGGATTTAAGTCCGGATATTGATTTGGCCACTCCAAAACCTTCATTTTGTTTTTCTTGAGCCATTCAGAGGTGAACTTGCTGGTGTGTTTGGGATCATTGTCCTGCTGCATAACCCAAGTGTGCTTGAGCTTGAGGTCACAAACTGACGGCTGGACATTCTCCTTCAGGATTTTCTGATAGAGTGCAGAATTCATGGTTCCATCAATTATAGCAATTCATCCAGGTCCTATAATAAAAACACTTTATTATAGAATTCTAACATTACTCTCAATGATTCCTCACTTAACTGCTTGATCATATAATAGCTGATTTCATCCTGACCAGGAGTAGTTTCTCTCATTCTCCTCAGCGCTCGTTTTAGTTCCGTCAATCCAAATGGAACATCCATTATATTATCTTTTTCCTCTCTTTTGTCCAATAGATGAGGATGCTCTTTTAATATTTCCTCCCTTTCCCTCTTAAATTCTTCAGTCAGATTTTCCATACTGTTTACTTTTATAAATGTATTACAAAACATTTCTGCTTTCTCACTGTTTTCTACTGCTATGACTTCCCGTTCATTTAAAACAAGATATTCTATATCCTTCCTTATTCCATTCATCCTTCTGATCATATTCCATACCTCTTCTATTGATGTACGTTTCCCTATTCTGTCACAGAAATCTCTCCAATGTTGCCTTTTTGCTTGATAGTTATGCATTCTTCTTACTTTCTTGTATACTCTCCTTTTCCTTCTAATAGCTTCATCACACTCCTTATTCCACCATGGTACCATTTTTGTCTTCTTCCTTTACTCTTAGGAATATAACTTACTGCTGCATTTTTCATGACCCCTATAATTTTCTCACTTATAGCTTCTATGTCATCTTCATTTATGTCTAAACCATCCTCCACCATTTCCACATACTCAGTCCAGTTAGCTTTCTCATATTTCCATCTCCCTTCTCTTCTCTCATTTCTTTCTACACAATTATTCATACACATTTCAATCAAAATTTGAAAATGATCACTGCCTGTAGTACATTTCCTTAATACCTTCCAGTTAATTATTCCCCCTAACCTACTTTTTGTTAGAGTAAAATATAACACCGCTTCTTGACCTGTTCTCATGTCTATTCGTGTACCTCCCCCAAATTCCTCTCATCCATTAATTCTTCAACCACCTGCCTGTTTTTGTCAATTACACTTCCTCCCCACATACTACTATGGGCATTAAAATCCCCACACCAGATCACCCTCTCTCTACTTTGCCCTTCTATCTTCATCATCTCTTCTGATGCCATTTGTCTGCATGGATAGTAAAAATTAATTATTACAACACTCTTGTCATCCTTCCATACCTCAACCACCACATATTCCATTTCTCTTCCTTTCCCCATCATTCTATGCTGTATTTCAGACTTAATAAAAGTAACACACCCACCACCATTTCCCTCTTCCCGGTCTCTTCTCACAGATGCATATCCTTTAATTACAAAATCAAATTTAGGTTTCAGCCAAGACTCTTGTAACACATATCACATCTGGCTTTTCCTCCATCTTATTTAGATAACCCTTAAATTCCAATCCATTAGCCACCAAGCTCCTAGCATTCCATTGTAATATTACTAACATCAAGATTATTGTCCATCCCATGATTCTTGACTAGGCTGTATTTCTGAAGTTAGACCATTTCTAACCATTTCCCATGTTAGCCCTTTAATATCCAGGAACCTCTCTGCTGCTCTCACTATTATCTGTATCTTTTCTGTTCTTCTTTCAGTCTGCGCTGAACAATTTATGACCTCTGCCATGAATAACACAAAACTCTTTTTACTTACTATCATTGTGTCATCCAATATACTGCTTCTCTTTCCCTCATTTCTGGTTTGATCTCTCCATTCCTCCTTCTCCTCACTCTCGTTCTTTTTCCTTGAGTCCACTTTTTTTAACTGCTTCCGCATATGACCGCTTATTTCCATCTCTTTCCTTTTAAATTTCTACTGCCCACTTTCTAACTTCGCATCCTCCATACGCCACATTATGGGCCCAACCACAATTACAACATTTTGCTTCCACATTCCTTCCACATTTTCCATACTCATGTTCTTCCCCACAATGTGCACATCACTTTTTGGCTCTGCATACACTTGCAATATGACTATATCTTTGGCAGTTATAACATCTCAGTGGAGCACGCACATATTCTCTGACCATAAAGCTAACATATCCAATCATCACTTTACTTGGTAACATTCCACTACTTTCAAAGCGCAACATTACAGAAATACTTTCTTCCTTATTACCTTCCCTATTCCTTTGCAATCGCTTTGCTTCAATTACATTTCCTCCTTTTATATTCCTCTTCAGCTCTATCATAGTGACCTCCAATGGTACCCCTGTAATTACTCCGCATATCCATGATCACTTGTTTACACATAACCTTCATTTTCATTACTTTATCCCTCTGTTCCTCATTATCACATATCACCATCAATGCTCCATCCTGAAGTATTCTTGCACATTTAATCTCTCCTGATTTTTTCCTCAACTCATTTGTTAATTCAATTGGGTTTACTCCTTTTACTCCATGCCCCTCTTTAAATCTCACAATCATTTTTATTTTCTCTCTCCTTCCACTTATTAATTGCCTTTCACTATCCTCATCTATACTTACTGACAGGGGCGGATTTAGTGAATTGGGGGCCCCAGGCAAAATATAGGATTGGGGCCCTATACATTTGCAAACATTTTCCTAGATCAACCTTGAGGTTCCATTTTGTTGTTTTCAGCGTAAGCCTGTGTGCTGTCTAATTCTAAACTTTAAAATACATTTATTTTTAGTTGTTTTAACTACAAATTTAAATAAAACTGAAAAAAATAATGAAACTGCAATTATACATTTACACACCTAAAATACATATATCAAGATCATGCTCACAGATGAGAACAAAACAGCGTTGGATGAAGTGGATTAAAGCCCTGCATGGGTCTCAAATTTAGCCCGTCTTTTTTCCCCTTTTCCCAAAAAAGCTTATAGCCTACTACCGTTTCAGCTATTAAAATAGTTCAGTTTTGTATGTAATGGAAATGTCATGAATCCGGTTCATGAACTTTCCAATTCATTGACTCTCGCACTACGCACTGTTGCACATCACCCCGGACTACATTTCCCATCATGCATTGCACTGATTGCACTCAGCACGAATTGCACACACCTGTTTACACTGATTGCACCCAGCTGTTTCATATCACTCCCTCACTATTTAACACTCACTCTGATCCCTTCCCTCTGCCGAGTATTGTTTCAGCGTCTTTAGCCCTACCCATTAGCCCTAGCCATTAGCCCTAGCCATTAGCCCTAGCCATTAGCCCTAGCCCTAGTCATTAGCCTTAGCCTTAGCCTTAGTTTTAGCCCTAGCCCTAGCCCTAGCCTAGCTGTTTTCCCGGTTTCTGATCTTCGCCTGGTTTCTTGGATTTCTCCCTTAGTCTTGCCCCTTCTGACTCTGTCTGCCCATCGTCGACCCACGCTAGCCCTAGGACTGTTCTTGTGTCTTGCCCACCATATACCTGTCTGCCTCTGTTTAACCCTGCCTGCTTCATGACCACGTCTCTGTCTTCTCCACAATAAAGCCTTGCAGATGGATCCGCACGTCTCACGTCTCGTCAGCTCTGTAACAATAAGGTTACTACATGGGTTAGGGTGATTTCAATGACCAGGTGACCTTAATGACCTTCCTGAACTCTGTGATCCTTCAATACAAAGCGAAGCTGCTGGGATACGGATCATCTGTATTGTCTGAAATGAGTTTTTTTCCTCGGGATAAAGCAGTGGAAACTGCGATAGTGAAGGCAGGCGGGAGTGTCGTTAAAGACTCCCTCGTACACCATCGGCCTGTTTGTGTTGCTCGTGTCTCTCAGCAACGGCAGAAACCCAATAATTCTCATCCACGGATTTTTTTCTAACAGTGGAAACCACTTAAAATAAGCAGTCATTTTTGCTCATAAAGGTAAGAGTAATACATCATTCTAAGCTGTAAACTGTAAAACTAGTTTTATTTGTGTGCACTCACAATATCAACAAATATTTGCTTTCATAAAATAAATAAAACAAACGCTTTCTGCCGTCTTGGTCTTGAACAGGAGCGCGTCACAATGATTAACCTAAACTCAGACACTGACGTAATATTTCTATGCTGAAAAGACTGATACATTCATAATTAACGGTATGGGTTCAGTCGAAATGTTTGCGGGGCAAATCTCAGATCAGTCTGAGCGCTCATGGTACTCACAGTGCGTACAGCCGTGCACCTGCAGGCGCCACAGACTCGGACGGTTGTCGTGGTAATAAACACCGTAAACGGCAAACGTTCGCGTGTCCGCGCTTAATGCGCATATCCTATATGAAAAGCATTTTAGGGGGCCCTTGGCTTTTGGGGGCCCAAGGCGGTCGCCTACCTTTGCCTAATGGGTAAGTCCGCCCCTGCTTACTGAATCCTCTTCATTGTCTTTCTTCCTCTTTTTATTTGTTTTTCCTACACTTTTTATTCTCCCTCCTTCTACCTGTGACCAACCCGTCTCCATTTCATCTTCAATCTCTGAATCATCAATCCTATCTTTTGTTTCTGATCCAACTCCCTCTCCCCCCCCCACCCCCCCGCGCTTTTCCCATCTTTTTCCTCTTCTTAATATTATATCTTCTATGCTTATCAAAACTCAGTATGAGTTATTTTAATCACAATTCACTAAACACACTTGCGCACAGCATAGTAAAATATGGTGGCGAATTGTAGAATGACAGCATTTTGTTCATTTTTATTTTCATGACCGTCGAACGAAGCACATTAGTCGATCGTTAACCAGTAAGATTAGAAAGTCTTTTTTTAAAATTTTTATACAGGGTTTTAGCTCTATATGCGCGAATAGCAGCGTAAACAACAGACCACAAGGATTCAACCATGAGTGCTTCTGTAAAAGGAGAAAAACTGAAATTAAGTGCATAAAAGGAATAAAATAAATAGGATCACACAAAATATATAATAGGCTATAATTTAATTAACAGATTAACAAAAGGATAAAAAAGCACTGCAACAAGTATAGGCTACACTTGTTTTTGTGACGCTTTTAATGCATTTTATTTCTATTCTTTTTATCTTTTTTGATTTAATCCATCTGATCGCACAGGCACCTCACGCACACACAAACATCATTAGTTCTACCATTGCCTGATATTTCAGCTAGGGTTGCACTGATACCACTTTTTTCAGAACGAGTCCGATACCGATACTTTCATTTTTGGTACTCGCCGATACCGATACCTGTATTTTCACAGCATTTGTCATTTTTTACAAATATTGGGTACAGAGACAAACTAATAATAATAATAAGAAGAAGAATCGTGTTAGTTGGCTTCATTTAGCAAAAAGATATTTCCTTCAATTATTTCACACTTAATTATATCTGTTAAAATGTATTGTATAAGCTTTGGTTACTTTCACTATTCACTGTTTAATGGTGCATTAGAGCTGCTCCATTGCAGTAGCTCAATACTGTAATCATAAAACATTTTCCAAAAATAATGCAGGGAACCACATTATATGAGTATGTGCGTAATATTTTGGTGATGTAATTTGCGTCATGCGCACTGTACGCGGACCCTCGCGTACGAATAAAAATAATAATTATAAAGCAAGCTATACACGTTTGCATTGGTGCAGAATGAGAGAGACACTTATAGCCTAGCGCATTTCACACAGTCTGCTAGTTTCACCTTTGCTTTAATCGTGTATGCTTGACGTTTAAAATAAATGTTTTTTATAGTGAATGCCTCTATAATTTTTGTTTGTTTTATATTTACGTTTTAGTTTTAATCCAAATGCTTGCGCTAATGGAGCGAACAGCAATCAAGATCATGCAACAGAAGTGCGCGCTCTCTGACTCTCTCTCTAACGTTTAGCATTATATTAATTACTTACATGTACTTCATAGACATCCTTAATCTCTAATAACTTAATTCTACTCTCTGTTGTTCTGTTGTCAGTGTTTCTTTTTCTGGACACCGATCTGTTCACACTCTGTGTAGTATTGGCTTTTGGTATCGGGGCATTCTTACGAGTACGAGTACAGGAGTGCAGTATCGGCATCGGTGAATCCCTAATTTCAGCCATTCATCATGAAACTAAAATGCAGTCAACCAAACATAAAAGTTACACTGTTTATTTGAAAAGGTCCACTAAAATCAGCGTGCAGTGCCCAAACAAAAATGTTTGCGCATTTGAAGGATTTTACATGGATATTAGAACATAAGTGAAGTATAAAGCCATGTTTAGGCTACATAATGAATAATAGCTATGCAAACAAATGTTACAAATATGGCAAAAAATGGAAACATTTGGATTCTAGTGGTATGAGACAGGCTTGTGAGCCCAATGCCCAGGGGCGTAGCCTATATAATCTATATAACCTACCAGTCAACAGTTTTTGAACAGTACAATTTTTAATGTTTTAGAAAGAAGTCTCTTCTGCTCACCAAGCCTGCATTTATTTGATCGAAAGTACAGCAAAAGCAGTAATGTTGTGAAATATTTTTACTATTTAAAATAACTGCTTTCTATTTGAATATATTTTAAAATGTAATTTGATTGCTGTGATCAAAGCTGAATTTTCAGCATCATTACTCCAGTCTTCAGTGTCACGTCATTCAAAAATCATTCTAATATACTGATTTGCTGCTCAAGAAACCTTTTTTAATTATTATTATCAATATTTAAAACAGTTGAGTACAATTTTTTTCAGGATTTTTAACAGATTAACAAAAGGATAAAAAAGCACTGCAACAAGTATAGGCTACACTTGTTTTTGTGACGCTTTTAATGCATTTTATTTCTATTCTTTTTATCTTTTTTGATTTAATCCATCTGATCGCACAGGCACCTCACGCACACACAAACATCATTAGTTCTACCATTGCCTGATATTTCAGCTAGGGTTGCACTGATACCACTTTTTTCAGAACGAGTCCGATACCGATACTTTCATTTTTGGTACTCGCCGATACCGATACCTGTATTTTCACAGCATTTGTCATTTTTTACAAATATTGGGTACAGAGACAAACTAATAATAATAATAAGAAGAAGAATCGTGTTAGTTGGCTTCATTTAGCAAAAAGATATTTCCTTCAATTATTTCACACTTAATTATATCTGTTAAAATGTATTGTATAAGCTTTGGTTACTTTCACTATTCACTGTTTAATGGTGCATTAGAGCTGCTCCATTGCAGTAGCTCAATACTGTAATCATAAAACATTTTCCAAAAATAATGCAGGGAACCACATTATATGAGTATGTGCGTAATATTTTGGTGATGTAATTTGCGTCATGCGCACTGTACGCGGACCCTCGCGTACGAATAAAAATAATAATTATAAAGCAAGCTATACACGTTTGCATTGGTGCAGAATGAGAGAGACACTTATAGCCTAGCGCATTTCACACAGTCTGCTAGTTTCACCTTTGCTTTAATCGTGTATGCTTGACGTTTAAAATAAATGTTTTTTATAGTGAATGCCTCTATAATTTTTGTTTGTTTTATATTTACGTTTTAGTTTTAATCCAAATGCTTGCGCTAATGGAGCGAACAGCAATCAAGATCATGCAACAGAAGTGCGCGCTCTCTGACTCTCTCTCTAACGTTTAGCATTATATTAATTACTTACATGTACTTCATAGACATCCTTAATCTCTAATAACTTAATTCTACTCTCTGTTGTTCTGTTGTCAGTGTTTCTTTTTCTGGACACCGATCTGTTCACACTCTGTGTAGTATTGGCTTTTGGTATCGGGGCATTCTTACGAGTACGAGTACAGGAGTGCAGTATCGGCATCGGTGAATCCCTAATTTCAGCCATTCATCATGAAACTAAAATGCAGTCAACCAAACATAAAAGTTACACTGTTTATTTGAAAAGGTCCACTAAAATCAGCGTGCAGTGCCCAAACAAAAATGTTTGCGCATTTGAAGGATTTTACATGGATATTAGAACATAAGTGAAGTATAAAGCCATGTTTAGGCTACATAATGAATAATAGCTATGCAAACAAATGTTACAAATATGGCAAAAAATGGAAACATTTGGATTCTAGTGGTATGAGACAGGCTTGTGAGCCCAATGCCCAGGGGCGTAGCCTATATAATCTATATAACCTACCAGTCAACAGTTTTTGAACAGTACAATTTTTAATGTTTTAGAAAGAAGTCTCTTCTGCTCACCAAGCCTGCATTTATTTGATCGAAAGTACAGCAAAAGCAGTAATGTTGTGAAATATTTTTACTATTTAAAATAACTGCTTTCTATTTGAATATATTTTAAAATGTAATTTGATTGCTGTGATCAAAGCTGAATTTTCAGCATCATTACTCCAGTCTTCAGTGTCACGTCATTCAAAAATCATTCTAATATACTGATTTGCTGCTCAAGAAACCTTTTTTAATTATTATTATCAATATTTAAAACAGTTGAGTACAATTTTTTTCAGGATTTTTTTGATGAATAGAAGGATCCAAAGATCAGCATTTATGTGAAATAAAAAGCTTTTGCAACATTATATTATACCATTCAAAAACTTAGAGTCAGTATAATTTTTAGGAAAAGAAATTATAGAAATGAATAGTTTTATTCAGCAAGGATGCTTTAAATTGATCAAAAGTGATGATAAAGACATTTACAGTGTTACAAAAGATTTCTATTTCAGATAAATGAAGTGAAGTGACATGACATGTGGCCAAGGAGAAGTGGTAATTCCATACTCGGAATTAGTGCTCTGCATTTAACCCATCCTAAGTGCACACACACAGCAGTGAACACATACACACACACCGTGAACACACACCCAGAGCAGTGGGCAGTCATTTATGCTGCGGCGCCCGGGGAGCAGTTGGGGGTTCGGTGCCTTGCTCAAGGTCACCTCAGTCGTGGTATTGAAGGTGGACGAGAGCGATGTACATTCACTTCCCCCACCTACAATTCCTGCCGGATCTGAGACTCAAACTCACAACCTTTGGGTTACGAGTCCGACTCTCTAACCATTAGGCCACGACTAAATGCTGTTCGTGCTAAATGCACAACGGATTTACGTGATATTAAAAGTGGGGGGGACACCTCCCCCGCGTAATCTACACCCCTGGCAATGCCGTTTCAGTTTTGCTTGACATTTGTATGCTGTTTATAATGAATGCCACTATAGCCTAATTTGTGTTTTATTTTATAGTTTAATATATAATTTTATAACTACTTATTTTTCATTCTTGTTCTGTTCTGAATACCATTAAATTTAAAGGGGTTGTTGTAGAGTGAGGGGAACTAAATAGGCTGTTTATATTTACCAGTATTTTAATATACATATAAATTACATAAATTAAT
>NW_015506747.1:135375-139134 GCF_001515645.1 Sinocyclocheilus grahami
ATGCCGCCCAAATGTGCACGCAAAGAAAGAAGGTGTGGTTTCAGTAATAGGGCTGAAGCAGCCATTTCAGGGATACGCTGTGTTTCTAGGTGAAAGCAAAAACACTTTATTTGGCCTTCCGAAAGTAGATGCATTTAGGAATCTTTAAGATCACTTACAACAGTACAGCAATGCATTTTATGGACGACCGTTTCGTGAACCTAGGAGAGGAGGTAATTCTGACTTTGCTATGACAATCTGGCGCTTCTGAATCAGCTACTGTTTTGTTATTAGTTTAAGCATTTGAAAACGAAGCGTTTGAGAGAGGCGGGGCATAGAGGACCTACAATAATGTACAGTATTTGAAAAATAATGTGTTTTTTGAACATTAAAGCATGTCAACATATTCTGTTACACCAAATACACAAAAAAATTATCTTTAAAAAAGCATCATATGACCCCTTTAAAATATTTGTTGTAGAGTGAGGGGAACTAAATAGGCTGTGGATAATTATCAGTATTTTAATATATAAATTACATTAATGTAGCCTAATTGTTTGCAATTACAAGGTTAACAGGTGTTTTTGGAGTAAGATCAATTTCTCTTTCATGAGATTACTTCCTCTTTTTGGCCGGGTTTCGTTTCTCTGTGTCGTAAACGCTAGGGGCCAGGCTTCTAAACCAGGCTGTCTTTAGGGGCGTGATATTCAAATGACGATTGTTTTCTGCCGCCACACTCATCAACGTGCGATCATTCAGTGAGATTGACGGCAAACGAATGTTTCATGAATAACACGTGAACTCTGTCATAAGTTGATTTGTGTGGTGTGCACGGATCTGTGCTCGTTTCTATGTTAGATTGATAAATGAGGCACGATAACTTTATACACGGTGCACTTTTAGATTTAAAACTTTGCAGGATGTTTTCATTCACTTAGAGCTGTGTTACACACTGCATGAAAGGTAATTTTCAAAAATCCATAATAGGGGCACTTTAAAATATTTTATGTATTTATAATTTGAAAGCAAACAAATAACCCTCTTTAGGAAAGGGACATCATACCTTTCAGAAAATATAATTAGCATCTTAATTTTGCAATGAAAACATATTTAACAGTAATATCTAGGTCCATGACAGGGTGGACAATTCTTATGGTTCATGCTTCAAATAATGGCCCATAATTATCTAAAAAAAAAAGTGCGGGAGCTCAGCTAATATGTTTATATATTACTTGAGTGTCTACTATTTATGACATGACAAAGTGAATGGGAAATTAAAACCAAAATTTTTTAGTATTATGAAGGTTAAAAGGCACTCTATGATGATATTGACCCATGTACCACAACCAACTCAAGAAGCCATCTTCAGTCTAACTCACTAATAAACAATTATGTCATCATAAAAACATATGTACAATGCCTTGTAATCTGTCGAGTTACAGATAGCAGCCAACAAGTCAACAGCAACATGAGCAAATCGTTTTTGTGTTAATACAGCACAGTGGTTCTCAAACTGGGGGTTTAAAAAATTAAGTGCCATTTTTTGAGATTATAATAGCCTAAATATTTTTCAGTATTACAAGTAAATACTACAATTAAATATTTTCTGATTTTTAAAGATATTATTGATTTTTCTTTTTTAAATATTAAATAATTTTTCGCAACTCGAAGATGACATCACTGTGCAGCGACTGGCTCACTAGTTAGCGCTACAACGCTCACCTGCACGTGGAAACGGCAACTGCCGAGATGGATAAATTTGTAATTCGCAAATCTAAAAATGTTGAAGAAATTGTGGACAGTTTGCCGGAGTTATCGGAACCGCGTATTTCACCGCGGTCAAGCCAGCCGCGCTTTGAAAATGCACGGTCAAGCCAGCCGCACTTTTTTGTTCTGCGCGTGTAATTGTGTACTACTGGTGCTGAAAGCAGTCAAAATGCATGTAAAGAAGCTGTCATACCGACGTTTCCTTTATAATTAGCTTATCGGTATTTTACCTTTTATTTTTAGTTTGTAAATACATTATTTTTGTACATAAAGGTTTGTATTGTACATTAATTATTATAAATAATTTATTAATGTTTATAAATGTTCATATTAATGTTTTATATTCATTGTTTTTTTTTATTTAATGTTTGTGTGTGTGTGTGTGTGTATGTATATATATATATATATATAAAATATGTGTGTAAGTGTGTGTGTGTATATAACAACAAAATGTGTCCTAGCACTTCCACTGTGTCCCATTTTCTAACACTCACAAAAAGTGTTCCTTTATAGGTTGTTTAAATGAATGTTTTATATTCATTGTTTTTTTTTATTTAATGTTTGTGTGTGTGTGTGTGTGTATGTATATATATATATATATATAAAATATGTGTGTAAGTGTGTGTGTGTATATAACAACAAAATGTGTCCTAGCACTTCCACTGTGTCCCATTTTCTAACACTCACAAAAAGTGTTCCTTTATAGGTTAGCTCATTCTGTCAATTGATATGTGTTCAGAGTGAGCCTGACTATCACTGTATTTATTTGTAAGGCGTTTTACTGTATAGTTTTGGAGAAAACTAAAAGCAAAATCACCCCAAACATTAAACTCCATTGTTGCACTTTGATTATTTCTGCATATCCCAACACTCATATAAAATGTTCCTTTATAGGTTAGCTCATTCTTTCAATTGATATGTGTTCAGAGTGAGCCTGACTATCACTGTATTTATTTGTAAGGCGTTTTACTGTATAGTTTTGGAGAAAACTAAAAGCAAAATCACCCCAAACATTAAACTCCATTGTTGCACTTTGATTATTTCTGCATATCCCAACACTCATATAAAATGTTCCTTTATAGGTTAGCTCATTCTTTCAATTGATATGTGTTCAGAGTGAGCCTGACTATCACTGTATTTATTTGTAAGGCGTTTTACTGTATAGTTTTGGAGAAAACTAAAAGCAAAATCACCCCAAACATTAAACTCCATTGTTGCACTTTGATTATTTCTGCATATCCCAACACTCATATAAAATGTTCCTTTATAGGTTAGCTCATTCTTTCAATTGATATGTGTTCAGAGTGAGCCTGACTATCACTGTATTTATTTCCAAGGCATTTTACTGTATAGTTTTGGAGAAAACAAAGCAATTCACCCAAAACATCAAACTCCATTGTTGCACTTTGATTATTTCCGCATATTCCAACACTCATAAATTTTTTTCCTTTATAGGTTAGCTCATTCTTTCAATTGATATGTGTTCAGAGTGAGCCTGACTATCACTGTATTTATTTCCAAGGCATTTTACTGTATAGTTTTGGAGAAAACAAAGCAATTCACCCAAAACATCAAACTCCATTGTTGCACTTTGATTATTTCCGCATATTCCAACACTCATAAATTTTTTTCCTTTATAGGTTAGCTCATTCTTTCAATTGATATGTGTTCAGAGTGAGCCTGACTATCACTGTATTTATTTCCAAGGCATTTTACTGTATAGTTTTGGAGAAAACAAAGCAATTCACCCAAAACATCAAACTCCATTGTTGCACTTTGATTATTTCCGCATATTCCAACACTCATAAATTTTTTTCCTTTATAGGTTAGCTCATTCTTTCAATTGATAAAACACCTGAAGGACTCCAAGATGGTGAGAAATAAGATTCTCTGGTCTGATGAGACCAAGATAGAACTTTTTGGCCTTAATTCGAAGCGGTATGTGTGGAGAAAACCAGGCACTGCTCATCACCTGTCCAATACAGTCCCAACAGTGAAGCATGGTGGTGGCAG
>NW_015506747.1:139304-140454 GCF_001515645.1 Sinocyclocheilus grahami
TATGCTGGAACCGATAGATGCGTGAGGAAAACGGCTTCTTCCATTCCTTCTCGATCTCAGTATGCAAATCAGGCTCACCTGAGCTGGAGGATTATGGCCAGAAAGAAAACACTCATCGAGGCGACCTCGCGACGTCACTTTCTTGGGCTGCTTCCACGGCAAGTCCAGCCTCGCCGTGGCGCGATCCATAACTTCCAAAAGCTCATCATACGCAGGGCAGGAGGATTGGGAAGGCTCAGCCTCAGCCTCTTTGCCGTCCTCAGACATCTCCTGCTCCTCCTGGGCTGAACCCAGCAGAGCACTGGCCCCCGGATCAGACGATGTTAGAGAAATAACATCATCCTCCAGCGGCTCTCTCTCATCCACAGCCGACGAGCGCGAGAGGGAAAGCCCCTCTTTAAGCTCATCGGCCAGGTCCACCTGCGATCCCCACGAGCTCATACATATCTATTGAAAGAATGAGCTAACCTATAAAGGGACACTTTTTATGAGTGTTGGAAAATGGGACAGTGCAAGTGCAAGAACGCATTTTGTGGTTTGGTTTGCTTTTACGACAACAGTTTAATAGTCTAAAAAGTGAACTGAAACCAAAACCTAACACTTTGATTCATAAAAGATATTTCCCGTTTGTCAAAATCCATGATTAAGTACGCATTTTGACAGAAATCTGACTCATTTGCACAAATCATGGATTCTTAGCCAGTAAAATGCTTAAGACCGTGATAGTCAGGCTCACTCTGAACACATATCAATTGAAAGAATGAGCTAACCTATAAAGGAATAAAGGAAATGAGTGTTGGAAAATGGGACAGAGTGAAAGCGCAAGGACGCATTTTGTTGTTTGGGGTGATTTTGCTTTTAGTTTTCTCCAAAGCTATACAGTAAAATGCCTTGAACATTAAGACCGTGATAGTCAGGCTCACTCTGAACACATATCAATTGAAAGAATGAGCTAACCTATAAAGGAACACTTTTTATGAGTGTTGGAATATGCGGAAATAATTAAAGTGCAACAATGGAGTTTTATGTTTGGGGTGATTTTGCTTTTAGTTTTCTCCACAACAGTAAAATAATAAATACAGTGATAGTCAGGCTCACTCTGAACACATATCAATTGAAAGAATGAGCTAACCTATAAAGGTATAAAGGA
>NW_015506747.1:147601-148263 GCF_001515645.1 Sinocyclocheilus grahami
CGGAGAGCAAGATCCGTGGTGCGGCGCAGCTCAGCTACCTCATCAGGAGAAAGGCCCTCGCCTTTATCCAGGTCTTTCAGCAGATCAGCCTGATACGCCTGGAGCCATAGTGTGCAACGAAGCCACAGCCTGACCTGCTGCTCCATATGCCCTGCCATTTAAGCGCAATGTATCCTGAAGGGGCTTAGATGGCAAGGAGGGAGTATTAAGGGAGGACATCTCACCCATAGAGAGATAGCTAGCCAGCGTCTCTTCTACAGGGGGCATCCTATCATAGCCGTTTTCATGCATCGCCTCGATGTTGGCATAACTCGTATGCTGGAACCGATAGATGCGTGAGGAAAACGGCTTCTTCCATTCCTTCTCGATCTCAGTATGCAAATCAGGCTCACCTGAGCTGGAGGATTATGGCCAGAAAGAAAACACTCATCGAGGCGACCTCGCGACGTCACTTTCTTGGGCTGCTTCCACGGCAAGTCCAGCCTCGCCGTGGCGCGATCCATAACTTCCAAAAGCTCATCATACGCAGGGCAGGAGGATTGGGAAGGCTCAGCCTCAGCCTCTTTGCCGTCCTCAGACATCTCCTGCTCCTCCTGGGCTGAACCCAGCAGAGCACTGGCCCCCGGATCAGACGATGTTAGAGAAATAACATCATCCTCCAG
>NW_015506747.1:148369-154047 GCF_001515645.1 Sinocyclocheilus grahami
TGAAAGAATGAGCTAACCTATAAAGGGACACTTTTTATGAGTGTTGGAAAATGGGACAGTGCAAGTGCAAGAACGCATTTTGTGGTTTGGGGTGATTTTGCTTTTAGTTTTCTCCAAAACTATACTGTAAAATGCCTTGAAAATAAATACAGTGATAGTCAGGCTCACTCTGAACACATATCAATTGAAAGAATGAGCTAACCTATAAAGGAACACTTTTTATGAGTGTTGGAAAATGGGACGCAGTGCAAGTGCAAGGACGCATTTTGTTGTTTGGGGTGATTTTGCTTTTAGTTTTCTCCAAAACTATACAGTAAAATGCCTTGCAAATAAATACAGTGATAGTCAGGGCTGGCTTGACCGTGCATTTTCACAGCGCGGCTGGCTTGACCGCAGTCGTATTTCGACTAAGCATAAGAGCAAGACCTCGTCAGACCAAAGTAGAAAACGTTAAATATCAAGAATAATTCATAAAGTATGGATTCACTTGCTCTAACATTAATGTCAACAACGATCTGAGAGTAGCTGCATCCACCATCAGGTCACGGATGAAGCTTTTGTGCTGCCAAAAAACAAGTACACCCATCCCATTGAAAGGTAAGCCCAAATTAATTTGATGTATAGTAAATATAGTTAAAATATTGTGAACGGGTTAAAATATGTTGTTTTGTTTGTTTGTGTATGCTTTGGTAGTGGGGGTCGTGAGTTCGTGTAGATCTTAAATTAGGGGTTGCTGGCTTAAAAGTTTGAGAACCACTGCAGTAGAACTTAATGGAGCTTTCCGAGCCTCAGACAATATGCCCTCACCTGCACCATGTCCATGCATCATTATTATTTGGGAGCTACACACCCACGGCCAAAGGTTGCAGCCCAGAAACGTCCTGAGCACACAAGAAAATACAGGCACAGGGCAGTGTTTCTGCAGAAACAAACACACCACCCCACACTTCTATTAGATTAACAGAGATTATTTTTGTACAAGTCTATACTTTATTTTTTGGGAAATTCTGCATGGTGCACCTTTAAAGGGGTCATATGATGCGATTTCAAGTTTTCCTTTCTCTTTGGGGTGTTACAAGCTGATTGTGCATAGATAAGATCCCTGAAGTTGCAAAGACTAAAGTCTCAAAACCAAAGAGATATTCTTTATCAAAGTTAAGACTCTGCCACGCCCCCCTAAAACGGCTCGTTCTAACACACCCCCACATATCTACCTCACTATGTGGAAATATTTGCATTATGCCGCCCAAATGTTCACGCAAAGAAAGGCGGCGTGGTTTCAGTAACCGCAGTTAGTGTTGAAGCAGCCATGTCAGGGAGACGCTGTGTGTTTCTAGGCGAAAGCAAAAGTACTTTATTTGGCCTTCTGAAAGTAGATGCATTTAGGAATCTTTAAGATTACTTACAACAGAACAGCACTGCATTTTATGGACGACCGTTTCGTGAACCTAGGAGAGGAGGTAATTCTGACTTTGCTATGACAAACTGGCGCTTCTGAATCAGCTACTGTTTTGTTATTAGTTTAAGTATTTGCTATTGACTGTTCAAATGCGGAGTTTTGCGCATCGCGTGTGTGTGCGCGAGCGAGCGAGAGCGAGAGAGAGAGAAAGAGAGCGCGAGACACATCACAGTGGAGTCAGCGGTCTTAACCGTGGCTTGTGTACTGCACACATAAACAACTTCTGAACAACAATCTTATTTTGGTGTAAAAAAGTCAAAACCTGGTAAGGATTTGCAGAACAGTCCAAGAACGTTTCAGAAACATAAAACTATCACCAATGCAAGTGTAGCCAGGGACGGGTGTAGTCTGAAACATAAACATTGAAAAAAAATGCTTTGTAAGTTCAAATAACATCAAAAGAATGTCAAAAGAACATGACAAAAAGCAACATGTAATACTACACAAACATTTCGGTAACTTAGGGCACTATGATTTCAACGATGTGGAAAACATGGACAGAATCACCGAATCCAGTCATAAAAACGGAATTAGTCAAATTTTGGATGAATACATTAAAATAGTGTTGTACACCTACTGAAATTGCGATGTGGATTAGTGTAGGTGAATATTAAACCGCAAAAAGACTATTTAAATATTATTACTGCATGTTCTGTGTGTCTCTGTGTGAATGAATGGCGCAGACGCATGGTTTTGTTTACTACAAATATACTGAAGCACACGTGATGCTTGTGGTGTTTTCAGCGCCTGTATGATGACAGGATGACATGAAAAGAGCTTCTTTGAAAGCCGCTTTACCAGCATTTTACAGTTTTATTTGTGAAAAACTATCGTCATTTCATGTACAGCGCCTGTTTTCTCACTATATGATGACAGGAATACATGAACTTCACATAAGAGCTTCTTTGAAAGCCACTTTACCAGCATTTTACAGTTTTATTTGTGAAAAACTATCGTCATTTCATGTACACACACAAAAAAAAATCAAGCTTCTCATCAAACCTTCAAAATAAATGTTTGGTCTAATGTGAAGTAATTGTGACAGAAATATATCACTATTGTACAGTAGAATGTCATTTTCAAAGTAATATAATAATAAAAATAACAATTATAGTAATAATAATAATTTAAAAAAATATGTTTAATGAATAATTACACAATTGTTCTTCCATGTTTTAATTGTAACAGGAATAAAAATGGAATTTGAGAAAAAAAATTATTCTTATTTCCTAAAAAATTTACTAATAAATTGTTAAACTGAATAAGTTTCATGATTTCAGTTAATTGGACATGGTATTTGATTTCTAAAATTTATTTTAACCATTAAAAAAAGAATTTGGAAAAAAATTAAATAAAACGGATTTACTTAATTTCTTCATGAGTGTTGTTAAATATTAAGTAGATTTTACCTGATAATGAAAGGTGAGTTGTACTTTATATTAGATCAGTAAAATTTACTTTAAATCTACTTAATTGTTACGAGTAAATCTTAAAAAAAAATTTCAGTGCAGAGCACTCACATAAAATTTTTAATTATTCACAGAAGTGGAAAATGCTTCTTTTCTCTTTTTAATTGCCAATTGTATAATTTATTCTTATCAGTTCAAGATTTATTGTAAATAGGCCTGTCACAATTGCTTGATATAATCAACTGCGTCAACGCTGATAATTAGTCGACATCATTGTTTTGAATCGACTGATAATTTTATATTATTTTACCTTTTAAATTTAGTTTTTACGCTTCGACTAAAATAACAACAGTTTCTTCCACACCACTAATATGAGCAGTGCTTAATTTGTAAATTGCGAGGTCCCGGAACAAAGTGGGGTGACCGGTCCGGCAAGTGATTAGAGGACGGAGAGGTAATGGTGCATTCGAGCAACATTAGTGGACCAACTTAACTGATTAACAGCTTGCATCAGTTGCTTTTATAGTGTGCATGTACTCTAAAAAAAAAAAAAAATCATGGTTTTAATAAAATCATTATTTTGTTTCAACCCAAACATTTTTTTTTTTGTGTTTGGGTAGTTTTTGTGTAACCCAGCTCCTGGAACCGGACAGTCGCAACAACAAAGGGGTTGTAATGAGTGCGGACTGCATTCTCTTCAGACTAGTTCTCAGTGCCGCCGCCGACGACTTGCATTTTTTTGGTCAAATATAGGTTTGTGGATATTTTATCTATAAAACCGTTTCTTTGCTGTAAATTATTTTATTTTATGCAAAGCAAACTACAGGGATGTGATGTCATTCACCAAAACGAGTCGCATCAGTCTTTTTCGACTGATTACTTTTAAATGTAATTTTTTTTTTTACTTCTAAAATTTAAGTTAAACGAGTTTAAATGTAAGGAATATTGTATACGTGTTTAAACGGTGAAATATGTTCTATTAATAACTGTATTTAATGAAAATGTATGTGCAACTTCACTTGCCTATAGATGAAATCCCATTCGAAATCCATGAGATTTTTTTAGTAGAGAGGCAACCTTTGGATTGACTGTAGCAGATTTCTTATTCGCCACCTTCTCCGTCTTCTTGGAGACTACCTTGCCTCTGCAGGTCTTTGAGCCTCTTTCTGGGTTTATTCCAATGAAGCGTCTAAGGGCAGTTGCATTACAAATTACCAAAGTATACAATAACCATTTCTTAAAATTCTGATTAATTAATTTGGTTTAGAATTTAGATTAATTTGGTAACAATTTATAATAAGCAACAAAGTAGCAAAGCACTTATAAATAATTAGCAAACTATCTATATAGATGCGGTCTCCTTGTTCGGATTTATTGTGGATCTACACGCCTTTCTCCTATTTTCTCCCAGTGTCTGGCATGTGAATAAAACCACATTTGGCAGTGTTTCAGATAATGAACTGAAATGCGGTTTTATTCACACATCAGACACTGGAAGAACACAAGGAGAACACAGGATAAAGGCTGAGTTAACTAGTTTGCAAATTTACTACTGTATACTTATTATAAAGTGTTACCATAGATTCTAAAAGAGTGAAAAAAAAAACATAAGCAAAAAGGAAAATACTTACCTTTGAAGAAATTCTAACGTGCAACAAGCCTCCTCTTGATACTGCAGGTTGAAGATGTAGTACACAGCAAACACTGCTGCAACTGCAGTCAAAAATGTTGACTGGACACACTCACAAATAACACAGCCCTCTAGGCTTATCATCTACCATACAGTATTTGCCATACCGAAAATAAAAATAAATAAAAACAATAACAATTAACACATTTTTTTCACAACTCATTTCAAAGAACTGCCTTCAAGAATTCAATTTTAACAATCGTGTACCATAGCAATGTTAACAATTTTATATATCAACCATTAGTAAATGTTTCTACTTCATCACATGTAATGAAACACTAACCCAGCAAAACCAGACGAGGACTCTTCTCGACATCAGATGCAGATGCAGCAACCTGTAGAGAACACACAATACACAAATAAAAAATACATAATATAATTTAGTGAAGTGGAAAGAAGAAAATTCAATACTTACGTCTGCATGCAAAACCAGTCCATCTTCATGTTCCTGGAAGTGGGATATTAGAATCTTGACAAGCAGGTGTGCCATCTCTATGTTCTCAGCCTGGGACAGGACAAGCTTCACCTTTTCATTCAAAACACGTATTAAACAATTAAAAATATTCTGTCTACCGCTCTCACACACACAACTGTATCCGAGTATGAGGAACAAGTTATAATGTAAGTGTCAGAATGAAGTAACATATAGAGGTTTTGTACGCGGTTTGCGCAAATTTATCCAGTGCAAAATCTGCGATTAAAATGTGCTCATATACAATGCCCACTTAATAAACAATAACTTAGAATATATTTAGATTACACTCTAAATTGCTTTAGATACAACTTAAGATGAAATCCGCGCAACACTTCCACTGAGAATGCGTCGCTCCGAAAATGCAAACGTTTCTCCCCATCCTCCACCGATCAAGTCAAGTGCTCATGCAAAAGGCGGCAAGTTTATATGCTTCTTTAGTAAAATTAAGTTTACACGCCTATTTTCGATTTCCCTATATATAAGGTTAATATATGCCAACTTTACACACGCCTAACTCAGGAACAAGAATGCAAATTAAGCAAATCCTCCATTTTAAACCGCACTGGGTTGGCGCCAATGCAAAACGCAAGTATAAAGATTGTGCAAATAATTGTTTCAGATAATCAAGCAAACACACTTACTTCA
>NW_015506747.1:156341-160344 GCF_001515645.1 Sinocyclocheilus grahami
AATACATAATATAATTTAGTGAAGTGGAAAGAAGAAGATTCAATACTTACGTCTGCATGCAAAACCAGTCCATCTTCATGTTCCTGGAAGTGGGATATTAGAATCTTGACAAGCAGGTGTGCCATCTCTATGTTCTCAGCCTGGGACAGGACAAGCTTCACCTTTTCATTCAAAACACGTATTAAACAATTAAAAATATTCTGTCTACCGCTCTCACACACACAACTGTATCCGAGTATGAGGAACAAGTTATAATGTAAGTGTCAGAATGAAGTAACATATAGAGGTTTTATACGCGGTTTGCGCAAATTTATCCAGTGCAAAATCTGCGATTAAAATGTGCTCATATACAATGCCCACTTAATAAACAATAACTTAGAATATATTTAGATTACACTCTAAATTGCTTTAGATACAACTTAAGATGAAATCCGCGCAACACTTCCACTGAGAATGCGTCGCTCCGAAAATGCAAACGTTTCTCCCCATCCTCCACCGATCAAGTCAAGTGCTCATGCAAAAGGCGGCAAGTTTATATGCTTCTTTAGTAAAATTAAGTTTACACGCCTATTTTCGATTTCCCTATATATAAGGTTAATATATGCCAACTTTACACACGCCTAACTTACTAGATATTTTAGGCAATATAGAAATCTTGGCCAGGACACGTCCTGGGAAAAAGGCACTTATGGTCACCCTAACTTACGTATATCCACCGACGCTTCTCTCACTGGTACCAAAAGCTAACCGTTGCCCCCCACCGAACGCAAGTATTTTATATTTCCCTGTATAAGATTAACATTTACAGGATTTTACACCAGAAAACAACAAAACATGCAATTAGCTGCAAGAATCGCTCTCTTCCTTACACACACACTTAACTTAACGCTAATTCACCGTCTTAAACCTCAGGGTTGGCAACAATCTGTCAAAGGCAAATTAAAAGATTGTGCCCACATAAAAAATAAATATATCAAACAAACTTATTTCAGACTCTGATCTGCTTACCTGTAAATGAGCTTCAACTTGAGATGAAATCCATGCATATAAAACGTTCACTGAAACCGATGCTCCTCGATGCGTCGGCGTCAATCACTTGTACCAAACTAGCCTTTGGTTCCCCTCCCCCACCTATCACGTGTGCATTTACGGTAAGACACCGTAATTTTAGAAAACAGTTCAGTACTGTAAATTTACAGGGATTTTTTTACAGTGAATGCACTGGGTCAGCTGGCCAATCAGAGCAGACTGCGCTTGTTGGAAGGAGGGACTTTGTAGAAAACGAAGCGTTTGAGAGAGGCGGGGCATAGAGGACTTACAATAATGTACAGTATTTGAAAAATAATGTGTTTTTTTGAACATTAAAGCATGTCAACATATTCTGTTACACCAAATACACAAAATAATGATCTTTTAAAAAAGCATCATATGACCCCTTATATAAAGTGAACTTTTGGCCACAACTGTTTATGCTTGCCAGCATGGAAAAAAAATACAAAACACATGCACTGGTACTTAGAGTTTGGCATGTTTTTGAAAACTGATGGGTTATAAGACTGAAATAATATCACAGTTTAACAATAAAAACAAAATAAGACCATTTTTGCACCATCAAATCTCAAATAAATGTATTTTTGTGGCATGGCCCAGAGAAAGTTGTAGTTTGGTTACAAGCAATGAAACCGATGTAACAAGAATTTCTCACAATTTTTGTTTAAGGCCTTTATTATGTAAACAGTTGCAAATAAGTTTCCTCAAAAAAAAAAGTCCACAATCAAACATATGGGGCAAGTTCCAATTATTGCAATAACGAGATCAGAATTGTCCACTGTATTCACAAAAAAGTCTCTAAATATGAAGCAGCTTTGCTGCAATGTGTTGAATGAAGAGAATCTGCTAAACTAAAGATGAAAACAGTAACAGAGTTCCTATATCACCACAGATCAAAATTCTTTGGATGTGATTGTGATTTGGCCAGGGCAACTGATCTGTCAGTCACGGTCATGTCCTGGTCAGCAGACCAGAGTACCAAACGTACCATGAGTACAGAAAGCCTAGCTGACTCATGTCACCTGCATATCAATCATCATCCTCATCATCCGAGTCCATTACCCGTCGTCGGTTAAACTGGGAACAAAACAGAGACATTCACTGGGCACTTATGTTTATAGATTTTTTAAACTTTGATTTTTACAATCTCAAGAACATATTTTTAATATAATCACAAGGTTCTTACTTTTACAGTTGTTTTCTTCTCTGTTTGTTGACTGACTTTCTCCAGGATCTCTATTAGTCCAGCCTCTGTAATCTAAAGATACAACACTCAATTATATAAATAGCACATTATACAATTAATAAACACATTTTGAATGATGCATCATCTGTATTCTTACTTTTCCTCCAAGCTGTCCAAAGCGAGCCATCTGTATCAGGTAATTCTCCACTGCTTTTGCTTTATCTGGCTTTACAAGAGCCAAATTACTCACTAAATAATAAATAAATAAAAAAAGCAACAACATAGTTACTGTAGATTTTAGTTTTAAAATATTTAAAGGTGTAGTATGGAATATTGACAGCTAGCAGTTGAAATGAGTACTGCATCACAGAATCACTGAGACCAAAACAAAAACAGATATTCAGACACGGAACACATCTCAAACTACAATAACTGGCTGGAGCATTGAAACAAGTAATAACAATTTAGGATGCTTCCTAAATATCTGCAAACATATTATGATATGTTTATGCTTTAGTACAGTCAAACAAATTACATACAGCACCTTTAAAAGAGTCCACAACAAAAATAAAAATAATTTAATCCTTTACTCATCCTCATGTTTTTCCAAACCCACAAGTCTTGTGTTCATCCTTGGAAAGCAAATCAATATACATAGAGCACATCAAAAATGGTAAACAGAAGCAGAAACATGTTTGCTTAATGCACAAGAACAAACTAGAGATGTTCTTATGTTTGAGCTTCTGTTAATCATATCTAATGCGAGTATGGTGGAGCTCCTGTTAACCATATGTGACCCTGGACCACAAAACCAGTCATAAGGGTAAAAAAAAATAATAAAAATGTATAGCTGAATAAATCTGAAAGCTGAATAAATAAGCTTTCCAATGGTGTATGGTTTATTAGGATAGGACAATATTTGGCCGAGATACAACTATTTGAATATCTGGAATCTGAGGGTGCAAGAAAAATCAAAATATTGTCCAAATGAAGTTCTTAGCTATGCATATTACTAATCAAAAATTAAGTTTTGATAGATTTACGGTAGGAAATTTACAAAATATCTTCATGGAACATGATCTTTACTTAATATCCTAATGATTTTGCGCATTAAAAAAATCAATAATTTTGACTCATACAATGTATTGTTGGCTATTGCTACAAATATACCCATGCTACTTATGACTGGTTTTGTGGTCCAGGGTCACATATCTGCAGTGATCTATGCAAATGCAGTGGTCAATGTTTCCATGCATAGATACACATACAGTGCCGTGAAAAGGTTTTTGCCCCCTTGCTGTTTTAATTTTTTTTTTTGCATATTTGTCACACTTAAAAGATTCAGATCATCAAACAAATTTTTATATTGCACAAAGATAATGCAAGTAAATACAAAATGCAGTTTTTAAATGATGATTTCATTTATTAAGGGAAAAAAGCTGTCCAAACCTACCTGGCCCTATGTGAAAAATGAATTGACCCCTCCAGTTAAATCATGAAAGAACTGTGATTAACCACATTATTTTAGAAAGCTGAGTTAAATTTCACTAGCCACATCCAGGCCTGATTACTGACAGACCTGTTGAATCAAGAAATCACTTCAATAGAACCTGTCTGACAAAGTGAAGCATGCTTAAAGAGCAGCACATCATGCCACGATCTAAAGAAATTCAAAAACAGATGAGAAACAAAATAGTTGACATGTATCAGTCTGAAAAGGGTTATAAAGCCATTTCTAAGGCTTTGGGACTCCAGCGAACCACAGTC
>NW_015506747.1:160751-178035 GCF_001515645.1 Sinocyclocheilus grahami
CTTCCCAGGAGTTGCCGGCCAACCAAAATTACTCCAAGAGCACAACGACGACTCATCCAAGAGGTCATAAAAGAACCCAGAACAACATCTAAAGAACTGCAGGCCTCACTTGCCTCAATTAAGGTCAGTGTTCATGATTCAACAATAAGAATGAGACTGGGCAAAAACAGCATCGATGGGAGAGTTCTGAGGCAAAAGCCACTGCTGACCAAAAAGAACACAAAGGCTCCTCTCACATTTGCCAAAACATATCTTGATTATCCCTAAGACTTTTGGGCAAATATTCTGTGGACTGATGAGACAAACGTTGAACTTTTTGGAAGGTGTGTGTCCCGTTACATGTGGCGTAAAACCAACACAGCATTTCATAAAAAGAACATCATACCAACAGTCAAACATTGTGGGGGTAGTGTGATGGTCTGGGGCTGCTTTGCAGCTTCAGGACCTGGATGACTTGCCATAATTGACGGAACCATGAATTCTGCACTCTATCAGAAAATCCTGAAGGAGAATGTCCGGCCGTCAGTTTGTGACCTCAAGCTCAAGCACACTTGGGTTATGCAGCAGGACAATGATCCCAAACACACCAGCAAGTCCATCTTTGAATGGCTCAAGAAAAACTAAATTAAGGTTTTGGAGTGGCCAAGTCAAAGTTCGGACTTCAATCCATTTGAGATGCTGTGGCATGACCTTAAACTGTACATTCATGCTTGAAAACCCTTCAATGTGGCTGAATTGAACAATTCTGCAAAGAAGAGTGGGCCAAAATTCCTCCACAGCGATGTGAAAGACTCATTGCCAGTTATCGCAAATGGTTGATTGCAGTTGTTGCTGCAAAGGGTGGCACAACCAGTTATTAGATTTAGGGGGCAATTACTTTTTCACGTAGTGCCAGGCAGGTTTGGACAGCTTTTTTCCATTAACAAATGAAATCATTATTTCAAAACTGCATTTTGTATTTACTCGGGTTATCTTTGTGTAATATAAAAATTTGTTTGATGATCTGAATCATTCAAGTGTGACAAATATGCAAAAAAACCAAAACAAAAAACAGGTAGGGGGCAAAACCTTTTTCACAGCACTGTAAGTGGTGTGCATGTGCGACCAAAATAATAAATGTGCTGGGTAAAAAATTTCAGACCGTTCATACACTTCATTCATGCTTCACTCTAGGTTTTAAAATTATGAAAATTCATATAAAAGATCAAAATTAAAAAAATTAAATGTAAATATTAACTTAATTATAAACTAAAATAATTGTAATTTTATTTAATACTCAATTTTTAATTAAAAATATAATAGCATTATCATACTTTATTGTTTTATTATTTTGTTAAAAAACTAAATAAAGTGCAATTTACTTTGAATAGTTATATTTAACGGGTCACACAATGTGCAGTGTGAGCACCAAACCAAATCTCCAGGGGCCTCATGTATAAAATTTTACGTAGATTTCATCCTAAATGTGTGCGTACGCACAAAAGCTAGATTTTGCGTATGTACAAAAGTTTTCAGATTTATAAAGCCATGCGTACGCCAGAACCTGCGCAAAATTCCCTTTGTAATACCCAGTCAGCGGAAGATTGTGCATACATGAATCTCCACCCCGTCTCCTCCCCGAAATAGCCATTTATGGAGCTTACAACGCTAGTTTTAATATGCATAACGTCATCAGCTTATCATTTCCATACATATTTCATCCACATGACAACATGTTTAACGCAGTTAAGGGTAGGAATAGGCTACGTTAGGAAAATATGAGATACGGACTATAAATGCGTTTTGAGACATCACTATTCTAATTTATTCAATTTGCCTAAAAGGTAAACATATATTTTAGAATGTTTATAGCCTATATTTTTATGGAAAGAGATGGGCCTTATTTTTTTGCAGTGTAAATAGCTAGCTGTCTGACTGACCGCGTCAATAAAACATTTTGAAAATAAAACGCGCATATCTTACAGTTTCCTTCAAATTCTATGTTTTAAATATGGTGTTTGTCACAATATTGGGAGGAGCACGAAAGGGGTTATCATCAGTGTTGGGGAGTAACTAGTTACATGTAACGGCTTTACGTAATTTAATTACAAAATAAATGTAACTGTAATCAGTTACAGTTACTAAGAAAAAATGTGTAATTAAATTACAGTTACTTATGAAAATGTTAACTATTACAAAGGGGATTACATTTGAATATTTACACACATCCACATACAGATTTAATTGATTTATTTCCCAAATTGCACTGATTACTCAGACATAATGCGGAATAATGCGATGCAGAAAACACAGACTGGTTCGTAGAATCCAGTCATAAAAACGGAATTCCTATTGCCTAACGCGGACGGAACATGCCACATTTTGGACGAATAAATAAAAAGTAGGTCAGTGCACTTGAATCAAAACGCGATATGGACTAGTGTCTGTGAATATTAAGCCGCGAAAAGACAACATATGAATCCTGCACGTTCTGCATGTCTGTGGAAATCAGGCACGGACTGGCCATCAGGAGAACCGGGACAATTCTTGGTGATTTGGCCCGCTATTTTAATATTATTATTGTATAATTGCCTGCCGAATGTACTAAAGAGATTATTTCCGAATTCGCTATTCGATAATTAAATCTATAATAAATCATGAATCGGTTAGTCGTGACTGGCAATGCTTCGGCTCGCGCACTCTCCGCCATACGGTTTGGATCAGAGTAGTAATCAATGCGAGAGAGAGAGAATGGAGTGGACTGTGGAAGCGCACAAGTGGAGCAGAGAAGCAAAACTACTGTTCAGGGTTTCAAGTGCAGGTCAGTTTCATCTGTAAATATGCGATTGTAGTTTTTTCTTTGTTTACTTAGTTAAGCAGCAGCAGTCCATTGCTCATCAGTCATCACTCAAAATACTGTATAAAGGACATCATTATTATCTATTGTAATGTTACAGTAGCAATTTAGCAAATTCATATTTAATCATATTTTATAATAGGTTTAGGGGGAGCTAGGGCAGACAACAACACAACCCTTATGAAAATGAACAATGATTTTACTATAAATCCAAAGACAATGGTTACTATTGTTAAACCATGGTAACCACAAATTAACCATGGTTTTTGCTACACTAACCATAGTTTAACCATGGAATTTGTATTAAAAATAAATACAAATGGTAATCCATTTGCCAAAAAAAACATGGTTACTGTACTTTTACTATAATAAAAGCATGGTTAATTTTTGTAAGGGAATAAAATGACTCATGTTCAGTATTAGGATTTTTCTATAAAGATATTGTAGTGCTGTACTAATTTTGACATGTAGCCTAGGCAATTTAGAAAGTATAGTTTTGTTAAATCTTGAGTATTAAAGTCATGTGAGAGATAGATATCAGGGCAAAATAAAGAGACTGAAAAGAAAAATGGAAGTGAAGGTGCAGTTCAGGAGAGAACTTTTAATTATTTTGCATGTCCCCAACCTAAGGATTTAAACCTTTTTCCTGTGAGGTCCATACAAAAAAATAGGGTTGTCCATGTTTCAGAATTTGTTGTGGGTGTATGAGTGTGAGATTTCCCGGCCTGAAATTTTTTTCCCAGTCTGCCCCTCGTGGAAATTAATGGTGCAGACATGCGGTTTCATTTACTACACATAGGCCTACTGAAGCTCGCTGTGTTTTCAGCCTCTGTATATAGGAGTACATGAACACACAAACATAATCTCTAGAACTGTTCTGAGTCACTTCATGAGCATTTTACTTATTTTGAGAAAACTATCGTCATATCATATACAAAGAGACACCAATGTTTCAAAAAGACACCAATGTTTCAGGAGTTTAGTACACAGAATAGAACACATGCTTATTAGATAACCGTATTTGAGTTGATGTATATGCTTTTATTCATTAATATTTTTTAAATAACTATTTTTTCCAAACCATTGTTAGATGCAGCGTTTCCTGCAGTTATGCAAAGATTTCTTATCTATTAACTATTTCTTATGATTTTAAATCTGCATTGAACTTCAGATTAATCTCAAAGTAAAAGGTGGTACTAAAGTCTGATTTTGTGTTGGATGTGTTCAAATTTGATCATCTTAATTCAAGTGATGAAGGATTTTGAAAGTCTGACAGTGTTGAGCACTACTGTAAGGTTAACCCTGCATGGTGTAAATGTTTGAAAATGATTAACAGTTGCAAATAAACATTCATTAGAAATTTAGAAAAGTAATCAGTTACATTCACCTGTGAACAGAGGTTCTACTGTCATCAGACCAATGGACTGTTTGATCAATGAGTGCATCCTTATGTCTGTCGTTACCGCCTATGTTCCAAAGCTATCAAACAAAGTTCACAAAAATGATCATTATTATTCGTGCAAAAGTATTTTCTCAGAACATGAGTTTTGCTATTTAGAACACAATTTAAAGCGGAATTCTCATGCGCCAAGCAATTCTCGCTGTGATTAAAACATGAAATCGCACACCACAGGGAAATTGTTCGAAAGCAGCACATCCATTGCAAATATTTCCATTTAAATTCATATAAAAATTGTAATTTCTGGATGATAATTTCAGTGCTTAACTTCCTTATTCAGAGTGTCATATTTAATCTAAACGTGTATGTCAAATGTAAAACAGACTTTAAAATCATTCTGTTTGCTTCCTTATTTTGCTCCCTCCAGTAAAAGAGTGCGTACGCATGGTCTAGAGTGTCCGTACGGTGCGCACATATTTATGCCTAGTTCATTTTTTATAAATTGAGTAACGCACATTTCCATGCCCATTTTGTGCATACGCAACGTTTATACATCAGGCCCCTGGTGCTCTCATGAAGACGAAAGTCTTATGGGTTTTGAATGACAGCACAGAATAAAATATCTGGTAAGAATAAAGAATACAATATCTACAAGCACGCATACATGCAGGGTTGTGGAGTAACGGAATGCATGTAATAGTTACATATTTAAAATACGAAATATGAGTAACATTAAGATGCATTGTGTTGCCTTCTTGAGCATCAGCAAATGTTTAACCGAAAGGAAAATCAAGTCCAATGTTTGGCGAATGTCAACGAAATCTGTAACAAATTACTTTTAAAACATGTATTTTGTAATCTGTAGTGAAAGACATTTTAAATGTAACCGTCCCAACTAGAGGTCTGCGTGAGAGTGTTTTTTTAGTCTCACTCCTGCTAGGTTATATTCCGCACCCTCCCGCTCCCACTATATATTCACTCTTTGTTCATCCGCTGCCCACTTAGAATAATTTTCTTCCTGACCCGACAGTCCAGAATCTCACATTTAAATTTCCACTACTGAAAAAGAGATAACAAATAAAAATGTGGTCTGCACAAATATTGTATGTTATTTTATTCGTCTTGTCAAGATACAAAATTTGTTTAACATTTTGCTGTCAACACAGTAGGAAAAAAAGTGTCGCAGAGAAAACAAAAAAAATGTAGGTTGAACAAAAAATGTATTTCTTATTTTTATTTGTCTTATCAAGATACAATTTGTTTAAAATTTTGCTGTCAACAGTAGGAGAAGTATTACAGAGGAAAATAAGTAAATAAATATGACATTTGTCATTTAAAATTATAATCAAAAGAACTAAATTTGAGTGCAGGCTGTAAAATAACAATGAGGAAAGTCGGGAACGGGATATTGTTAGACCGCCTTCTCCCATTCAAATTACACCAGAGTTACCGACCTCTACCATGTTTTATTCGGAAATTTAATCCAGACTCGTAAGAAATCTGGTCGGGTCCCACGGTTCCCGCAAGGAGAACCACGGGAATGCAGACCTCTAGTCCCAACCCTGCTTACATGACAATACTAGTGATAGCTTGCCAAAGGTTTGTAAATGAACTTACACCTGGCACGGGCAGACTGATCCAAGACTTGAGCCAATATAGAGTTTCTCATCTCCGTCTCTCTGTGAAAGGTACAATGACAATAAAACTGTTCAGACATAATCCGTCTAGACAACAATTAAGCAATGAAAGAAACATTTTGTGAAATTACGTAATAGAGTGAAAATGGCCCAAATGATCTGAATTCCTCTAAATAAATGTTTCATTTGAATGAATGTTGCCTTTCATAAAGCAGTAAGTTAGTGTTGAATTTAATTTTAATAAAACGTGTTACATTTTGTTACATAAACAGATATTTTAAATATTTAAAGAGCATGATCAACATTGGGTAACAGAAATACATAATACTTTTCAATGACCAATAACTTTTAATTTAATGCATCAGAAAACTTTTGTTTGTTATTATTGTTTGATGTACCTCTGGTTGGCCTCCTGCTGCCCCTGCTGGTCACTAGAAGGTTCCTAAAAGGGGATATGTAAAATTCATATGCATTATCCCTTTAGGGGTCCAAGCATCTAATTCCAAATGTCTTCTTCTTTCCTGCCCTAAATGTGTCCGTACTTCAGAAACCGTAAGTTGTAGAGACACTAAACTATAGAACTAGATTCCATTTGCATTTCGGTTCATATCTCTGGAATCGTACAGGCTAGCTTCAGATTTGTTTTCCTCTGAGGGGGCATTTACATGCCACCATTTTCAGCTAAAACAGAAAAAAAGGGTATGCATTTTGCCAGTTCATATACACGACAAGTGTTTTGGGGGCCTGAAAATGCAAACTTTTGCAGAAAAGGGTTTAAAATGGCAAGTTTTTGGAAACAATACCATTATGGTTTTCGTGGAAACTATCAAAACATGTGCATTAGTCTATAGGAATGTGTGAGATTCTTTACAAAGTTACATCCCCAACTACTGGCCCGGCATGCATAACAGCATTTTTAGTATTTTCTGTGGATCTGTGTGAAGGGGATTGTTTTGACAAATGTCTGTATGTGAAACTTTTCAAAAACACAAGAGAAAACCTTTCCTTTTGTAGTAATCATGGGCTATATTGGGGGTGGGGTTCAAACCCCTTTTACGCAGTTCATTTAATCTTCAACAAACTTTGTACAAAGCAGACTATGCTGGCAAAAAGTTGTCAACTTTTGTATATGTCAAAGCATTAGCAAATTAAACTGTCTGGTATTATGCATTAATTAATTAAACTATATCTCCAAAACGCAAAGTCGGACCTTCTGCCCCTGGGGGTGTAGTTGGAAGAATGTGCACAGAAAAAATGCACAGAAAATTGCTGTTTAATAAAGTTAAATAAAATCTAATATGATCAGTTTTAATACACATTATATTATCCCTATGATATTGAAAACAAGCCAGACATGACAATGTATTTGTGCCCAATTAAAATGAAGAGACAACCATGTCTATTTTAAGAAAGTACATATTTAGTAACTTACTTAAATAGACACACTTAAAGATTCGTTATTATGTTTGAAAAAAGACAGCCATTGTATCTTCTACATTTATTTATAGATTGTATTTAGAATAAAAATTTCAGCTAGCTTCAGTTCTGTTAACTCTTCAAATATATACTAAAATCATAAATACAACTCTTTCTTACTGAACTTATAATTATTATGAAGCTCTAGAGCCCATTAAAGTCACAAAACATTAGCCTGCAATGACATTTCACTTAATTAACTCGGTGGCTAAGGTTTGTTGTCGGCTCACTAGTCAGCAGCTCGAAAGCGAGACGTAAATATATTATAGAGGACGTTTAGATGGATTTTTAGGGCGGTCTAGGCAACAATAAACGCAAATGGCGAGAATAGATTTGATTCATACTGAAGGGCCTGATGTACAGTTCAATATACGTTACATCTAAAAATTGCGATACTATTAACTATATTTTGCTCGTTTCTTTCTCCGTTTCTCTTACCCCACGTTTCGCCTGCAGTTCTGCCATACGTTGCCGCCTAATGGCTTCCAATTCTTCATCAGCCATGATTTTTAAAGGCAGAGCAAGCTTTCAGAGAGAAATACGACACGATTAGTGTGCGTGTTCTTCTTCTGCATAGAGAGACACAGCGAGTGAAGCGATCTTCTTCTGCTTTTAGGATTGAATGGCTGTTGGCAAACCAACTTAAAAGGTGCATTCCCGCCATAAATTGTCGTTTTTTTTTAAATAAAAGCAGCTATGGTACACACCATATTCAACAGAAGTGTAGTTTTAATTTATATTTTGCCAACGAATAGGCAAATTCATCAAAATAGATATAATCTTAATACAAGTGACCATAAGACAACGACAAAAACTTTTTACATACAAAGGAAAGACTTCAGAACTGGACAGCACCCATGCGTTTAGCATTAACAACACAATACATTTGTATGCATAATCAGAACTGTGCATACTTTACACTTAAATAAAACATTAAAACGAACACCACATCACACAGTCTTAGTGATTATTATGTAATGGATTAAATGTAGTCTATAATGCAAGAAACTGCGCTCACATGACGTGGAGGTTACTGTGTGAGATATGTGCAAACAGTACCTGTGCGCTCAGCATTAACAACACAATACATATGCATAATCAGAACTGTGCATACCTAAAACTTAAATAAAACATTAAAACGAACACCACATCACAACCTTAGTGACTATGTAATGGATTGCATATAGCCTACAGAAGGACGATACGTCTGTTGCCGTGGTTTAGCGCAAATGAGGGCTAAACCGGGGCTATTCAAAATTCTGACGGGGCTATAACGCAGGTATGACTGCCACAGAGAGCATTTGTATAGAATTTGGCTAAATAAAATCAGCCAAAAATGCGGAACAAAGATATAAAGGGGTGAGACCTAATGCACGCACATGGGCACACTCACACACACCTTCTACGAATCTTTGAGTTAAAGGGGTGCTATTATGCTTTTTCATTTTTTTAATTTTAGTCAGTGTATCGTGTGTATGTTTGTGCATAAAAAAGATCTAGAAAGTTACAAATCTCAAAGTCCACTCCAAAGGGAGATATTTCGTTTTTTTTAAATCAATTTTCAAGAACTACAGCAAACAGCTCGTTTGGACTACAGCGTTTGGGTTCCGGGCTTTGTGATATCACAAAGCGGCTCATTAGAATTTCATTACAAATAATTCCCGCCTACAGAAATTCGAATGGTTGGGGGGTTCCCCTGCTCAGGGAGTATGGAGCAATGGACACTGTGTAGGGACCATGTCAATCGGAACACAGTTCATGCACGGAGCTCACTTCTAACGATGATCTGAATCAGGTACAACAACATCACGTAGCTGGGCGCCGCCGGTGTGCCTACACTCATAGAAAATAATGTATTTGAATTTTAAAGACGTGGCGCGACGCTGCGCTGCCATGTTTTTTTCACCTCCGTGCCCAAACGTCTTTGTTTGGGCTTCCGAAAGCGGATGATGTCAGGAAACTGGTTGCAATTTATTTTTTAACTCTGTTCCTGAGCATTATAACCCCAATTTGCTATTGTGTGCTGCACATTTTACTAAGGACAGCTTCCACATCACGAGTGAGAAGTACCGCATTCCCAAAAGCTTTTGTTGAAAGACGGAGCAAGGGGGCGTGGCAGTACTGAAACAAGCTGTTCGCCAATCACAACACACTGGGACAGCTATCCAATCACAACACATTTTGTTTTTCGGAAGGCGGACCTTCATCAAAGCCGGAACTAATCTAGCCGTTTGTGCCACGATGGCGAGAAAGGTATTTTAATAATGTAAATTATGTGAAAAATAATGCGTTTTTCGAACCACCAAGCATGAGAGCATGTTCTAGTACACCCCCAAAACAAAATCAAGACTTTGTAAAAGAGCATAACAGGACCCCTTTAACATGTACTAAACATGAGTGGAATTTGCACCGCCAGCACCCCCACACCTTGATGCTCATGACAAGAATAGCATGTATAGTTATCTTTATTGAAGTGAATTAGGTTTAAATCGCCGTCATGCATGAATGAATGATATTTTTGCAATTTTACACATAATAATCCACGATGATCACATTACACAAAACTGAAATTGCACGTCAAAATAACACATTGTCAATATTTTTTGAGACCCCCCAAAATTTCACAAATCACGTTTTCAGGGGAGCCCATATCTTATTAAGGGGAGCCGAGCTCCCCCTAGCTCCCCCGTAGTTCGCACCCTGCTTAAAGCTTGACTTAGTTGGAAACGTTCTCTTTCACAAGCCTCACATTTTATAAGTACATGTTCTACAGTTTCTGTTAACCCATATTTGTCACAATTTCCATTTTCATATTTTCCTATTCTATGTAAGCACTGATTTAATAAACAATGACCAATACGCATTCTTGCTATTATAACGTCCTCTTTCCTGTTTCCAAATCTTCTGCTCTCTAAACCAACTTTTTCTTGTATGCGGTGTAAATGTCTACCTTTTTTTCCTTCTTTCCATTCATTCTGCCATATTTCCTGTATTTCTTTTGCTATTATCGCTTTTATTTCTGTTTTACTTAATGCCACTTCAATGTTTATTTGTGAATTATTTAATGCCTGTTTAGCCAAATGATCAGCCTCCTCATTTCCTTTCACACCTATATGTGATGGTCCCCACACGAAATTGAAATTTACCAGAAGTCCATACTGTCTTATTCTAAAAAGACTCTGCATTACTTCATTTATCATGTCTTGTCTTGCTAATTCATTTCCACTTGACAAACTGTTTAATGCTGAAAGAGAATCTTTGCATATCACTGCCTTTATTGGTTGTATTTCTTCTATACACTGAAGTGCTAGTAAGATTGCTTTTAGTTCTGCAGTAAATACAGAAATATGATCTGAAGTTCTTTTTGACATTTTAATTTTGAATAGGGGAATATATACTGCTACAAATATACTGATACTGGATATCAATCAAAGGCATTGGGAAAAGCCAAGGAGGAATTGCTGACCTAGCCACAGTAGGGGCAATATGTACAGGTGCATCTCAATAAATTAGAATGTCGTGGAAAAGTTCATTTATTTCAGTAATTCAACTCAAATTGTGAAACTCGTGTATTAAATAAATTCAATGCACAAATAAATGAACTTTTCCACGACATTCTAATTTGAGATGCACCTGTACTTCACAATGTTTGTTAAATTAATTCCAATCTGCTTTTGTCATGTCTTTTTCCTCTGTTCTTAGAAATTACACTCAGTCTTGGGTCTTTTGAAGTCAAAAGAAATACACTTTATTTCAACAATGAGAATAAAGTGGAGAATCTCTGCAGAGAACATCTCCAGAACTTCTTTGAATCTTCCTTTTTATACATTTGGATTTGGAGGCGTGGGGTAAATATTCCATACAGTTTTTCCATACATATAATGGTTCCTTTGTGCATATCATTCTCCCTAGAGACAAAAGCCCCTCCTCTCTAGTCTTGTTATGTTAAAGAAAGCCCCCCACTTATGGTTTTTACAGATGTTTCTCATCTTAGGTCTGTACTCTCTGCCACGTAGGCATGTTTTTACACATAGGCATATAGGATTATAATGGAAGTATAACTAGATATATTAATGGCTAGATTCGCCTTGATTATACTTGATTAATTCCTATTTGGATTAATAAAAATCTTCTACACTTTCTCATACCTCCATTTCCATTGTAATAAGCACTCCCTATTACTACTATTACTATTTATTTACATTTACAAAAAATTGGAAAATGATCGCTTCCAATATTACTCTCACTATATACTTTCCATTCACACTTTTCATCCATTCCATTTGAAATTAAAGTTAGATCTATACATAATAATTAATAATAATAATTTATGCCTTTAGCAGACGAAGCGACTTACAGTGTATTCAAGCTATACATTTTTTACCTGTATGTGTGTTCTCTGGGAATTGAACCCATGACCTTTTGTGCTGCTAACGCAATGTCTACCATCAATGTTTTTGACCAATTGTCCAATTACAATTGTGTGAATTAAAATCACCACACCATAATTCCTTATTCCATTTTTTATTCTTTCAAGCTAATTTAGAGGAATATTTTTACATGGGTTATAAAAATTATAAAAATTTGTTTAATATAAAAAATTAAACAATTGATTCTTCTTGATAAAAGAATTCCACCACCACACATTCTATATGCATTACCTCTTTTATTTCCCTATATACAGTTCTTTTAAAAAAGTAACTACTCCACCCCCTGTTGACCCCTCTCTATCTTTCCGGACAGAACTATATCCTGGTAATACAAATTGAAGATTTGGCTTGAGCCACGATTCTTGAACACAAATAATATTTGGTTTATATTCTAAATCTAAAACAAACTTTTTAAACTCTTGTCCATTTGCTACAAGGCTCCTTGCATTCCATTGCATAAAGCTTATCCCCATATATCTATTCAGATACCTGCAAAGTTTCTACTGAAGCTGCTCGAGTGAGGATATCATGTTTGCTGAAATTCCATAGATACCTAGAAACTCGGATGCAGCTTCTAGGATTGTCTTGATCTTGGCTGATCTACTTGGCAACATAGCTGTTACATTAATCACCTTGACAATAAAGGCTAAAAAATTCTCTTTTGTCATTATTGAATTCTCTTTTAGGACACACTGATGTTTACATTGTGACTCTTTTGTATGTTCCTTGAATCTTGTTTGATTTTTCCACTAGTCTCTTCACTCCTGACCTTGCTACATACTGTAACGGGGTGAAGAATCACACGACAAGTAATCTCAACCAATACCCCGGAGGGTGGATTTATTGGGGTGATGGGTGCTAGTGAGAAAGGTCCAGGTAGGTGCTCCGGTGTCGTAAGTGCTCTCTTCCGTCTTCCCAGTGCAGAGGGTCCATGCAGTGCTCCTGTGGGGCTGGTCGGTCACATGCTGCTTTCTGTGGGAAAAATGAGAGGGCGAGTTAGTGCTCAGTCTCATGGAGGAATCTCCTAGATGGTAGGGCTTGCGTGGCTTATGTAGCCGCCGCCTGATGAGGTGCAGCTGTGACCAATCAACCTGTGATGATGATGGCCAGGTGCTTCTCGCTTGTTTCCAGGGCGACGCTGATGAAGCTTCGGGAGACGCTCGTCACACGCCCCCCCCTCCAAGCGGTGTCCTGGTCCTGTTAATGATCTGAGATAGTTGGGGAGAGATAGGGGGTGGGTGGGGAGTGACCCCTGACATACCTGCGAAAGCTGCCCAAATCCGAGAGAGGCCATCCGCGTTGGCATTCGCGGTTCCAGCCCGATGACGTACCTCGAAGTGGAAGTCCTGGAGCGCGAGGAACCATCGGGTCACCCTGGCATTGGTATCCTTGGAGCGGGCCATTCACTGAAGGGGTGCGTGGTCCGTGACCAGGGTGAACTTCCGGCCCAGGAGGTAGTACCGCAGCTCCAGGACTGCCCACTTGACAGCTAGGGCCTCCTTCTCCACCGCGGCGGAGTTCCTCTCGGCCGGGATCAGCTTTCTGCTGATGTAGATGATCGGATGCTCCTCACCCTCCTGGATCTGTGACAGGATGGCTCCCAGTCCTGTATCGGAGACATCCATCTGCAGCAGGAAGGGGCAGCTAAAGTCTGGGGCTCGAAGGACGGGCTCCAAGATGAGGGCCCACTTCACCCTCTGGAAGGCCTCCTCCGCTGCTGCTGTCCAATGTACCTTCTCCGGCTGCCCCTTCCTGGTCAAGTCTGTCAGGGAGGCGGCTAAAGAGGAGAAGTTGGGGATGAAGCAGCGATAATACCCCGCCAACTCTAGAAAGGCTCATACCTGGGTCTTGGTCTCGGGTCTCGGAGCGGAGCATACCGCCTCCACCTTCTTCTCCTGCGGCCGAATCTGGAAACCCAGGTACTTCGCCTCGGAGAGGGCAAGGTGGCATTTGCGAGGGTTGGCGGTGAGTCCAGCCCTCCGGAGCGCCGAGAGCACCCTCCGTAACCATTCCAGGTGGTCTTCCCATGCCTCGGAGTGGATCACGACATCGTCCAGATATGCCGCGGCATAGGCCTGATGGGGCCGCAACAGGATGTCCATCATCCGCTGGAACGTGGCGGGTGCCCCGTGGAGGACAAAAGGAAGTGTCCGGTACTGCCAGTGGCCACTAGGGGTAGAGAAAGCAGTCTTAGGTTTGGCATTCTCAGAGAGGGGTACCTGCCAGTAGCCTTTGGTGAGGCCCTTCCCAGCCGGTCCAACAGTTCATCCACCTGAGGCATGGGGTATCCGTTGAACTCGGATACCTCGTTGAGGCGACCAAAGTCGTTGCAGAAACGGAGGGTGCTGTTCGGTTTCGGGACCATCACGATGGGGCTGGCCCATGGGCTGCGTGATGGTTCTATCACCCCCAACTTCAGCATCTGTTGAATTTCCTCAATAGCTCGCCGACGAGCCTCAGGGACGCGGTAGGGCCGTTGCCTGACGACGACCCCTGGCGGCGTCCGGATGTCGTGCTGCAAGATGTTGGTCCGCCCAGGAAGAGAGGAGAACACATCAGAGAACTGACCGACCAGGTGCTGCAGCGTTCTCTTCTGGGCAGCGGAGAGGTGGGGGTTGAAGTCAACAACCACGGGATCAGAGATGGTGAGGGCCGCGAGTTGGTCTCTAGTCCCCATCCACTTCTTCAGGAGGTTAATGTGGTAGAGCTGCTCGGCTCTCCTTTCTGGCTGACGCACCCGGTACGTCACCAGCCCAATCTTCTCCAGCATCGTATAGGGACCCTGCCAGGTGGCCAGGAATTTGCAGGCCGCATTGGGGACTAGGACCATGACTCGGTCTCCGGGCTGGAACTCCCGTGACTGGGCTGCCCGGTTATAGTGGCACTGTTGGGCCTGCTGCGCCTTCGTCAGGTGTTCCCGGACTAATGGCATGACCCGGTCAATCCTTTCCCTCATCTGTTTTACATGCTCGATGACAGAGCGATGGGCTGCCGGCTGCTGCTTCCTTCGCCACATCCAGGAGGCTGCGGGGTTGCCGGCCAAAGAGGAGCTCGAAGGGGGTGAAGCCAGTTGAGGCCTGCGGGACTTCGCGGATCCCGAAAAGGACATAGGGGAGCATCAGGTCCCAGTCGCGTTTATCCTCCGCTACCACCCATCTCAACATCTGCTTGAGCATTTGATTGAAGCGTTCGACCAGTCCGTCGGACTGGGAATGGTAGAGCGTGGTCCTCAACCGCTTCACCCGCAGCAGCCAGCAGAGGTCAGCCATTAGCCGGGACATGAAGGGGGTACCCTGATCGGTCAGGATTTCTGCTGGGATGCCGACTTGGCTGGAGAGCAGGAAGAGTTCCTGGGCAATGGCTTTGGCGGTGGCTTTTCGGAGGGGCACTGCCTCAGGATACCGGGTGGCATAATCGACGATCACCAGGATGTGTTCATGTCCCCGGGCAGACTTAGGCAACGGCCCCACAAGGTCCATCCCGATGCGCTCGAAGGGCACCTCGATGATGGGCAGCGGTATCAGCGGACTGGGGGGAGGCGTCCTGGGTGACGTCACTTGGCAGGTCGCGCAGGCTTGGCAGAACCGCTTCACTTCAGCCTCCAAGCCCAGCCAGTGGAAGCAGTCGCGGATCCGCTGGATGGTGTTCCCGGCTCCGAGATGCCCTGCCAAGGGATGGGAGTGAGCCAGCTCCAGTACGGTCTCCGTTTTGGTGCGTGGCATCACCAACAATAATTTTTCCTCCCCCCTTCCCTGTGCGACACAGTACAGCAGGCCATTTTGCACAACGAAATGCGGGAGAGGGTGGGGACCTGGCTGAACCTCCTTGCCTTCGATGACCCGGACCTTGGTCCATCCATGCTTCAGCCTGTCGTCCTCCCGCTGTTCCTTCCCAAATGAGCTCCCTCCCATCACCTATTGGAACACATCATAGAAGAGATTAGGATTTTGGGAGGGGGACTAACCTTCTGTCCCGCTATCCGAGGCCAGAAGCACGGGCCGCTGACGAGGCCCTGTCGTGGGCCTCCTTCTTCGGCAGCCCCCTCCTGGGCTGGCAGGCTGCACAGCCATGGCCAGCAGGCGGTCAAACCCTGGCCAGTCTCTCCTGATCAGCACGGGGACGGGAAGATCCTTCATGACCCCGACTTCCACCGGCCAGGCACCTGGAGTGGCCGAAATGGTCACCCTGCGAGCGGGAACTTGTCGTGTCAGGTTATGGGGAGGAAGGCTTTATAATCTGTTCAGGGGGCGAGAATCTGCGACTGGACCAGAGTGACTGCACTGCCCGAGTCCAGGATGGCCCGGAACGGCTTTCCATTCACTTCAACCTCTGGAGCTCCAACCGGCAGGTCATGGTGCACAATGCAGCCGGCCAGCCAGGTCCATGCGGGACGTGCGGGGACTTCCGTTGACATGGGCTCATCCCACGGAGAGGGAGCCGCCGGCCTGCCTACTGGTCGCGGGGTGCTCTCCGGCGCGCACCGCTCCTGGACCACCCTCCTGGGAAATGGCGGCGCTCGCTCCCCAGCATCCCGGTGTTAGGCCGCATCCGCCAGCTCGACAGCCTCCACCAGCTCGGAGGTGGTGGTTGGGTTCCTCATCCCCACAGCCTGTCGGTGGGATCGGGGAAGGGCTCGGAGGAGACGGTCAATCACCACGTGTTCTGCCACCTGTCCAGCCATTGGAGCCCCCTCCAGCAGCCAGTGCTGAGCGAGTCGTGTGAGTTCGGCGGCCTGGGCACGGGCCGGCAGACGGGCCTTATACTCCCACTCGTGGAAGTGCTGGGCGGCACAGATAGGGGATAACCCCAGGTGGGCTAGGATTTCCTTCTTGACCTCCTTATATTGATTGGCGGAGGCGGCGGGAAGAGTGAAGTATGCACGCTGCGCTTCGTCCGTCAGCAGGGGAGCCAGCACCCGTGCCCAGTCATCCTGATGCCACCCTTCCAAGGTGGCTGTCGCTTCGAACATTTGTAAGAAGGCTTCTATGTCATCATGAGGGGTCAGCTTGGGTAGCAGCTTCGCGGCTTGCACTCGGGGGTCCGGCAGCGGAACGCGTTGAGCGGCGGCGGCACGACAAACTATATATCGTTGGAAAGATCTAAGACTCCTAAATAGATATTCTTCCTTTACTTTACTTTTAGTCATTTAGCAGATGCTTTTATCCAAAGCGACTTACAAATAAGAAAAAGTAATTAAAACTAAAAGGTAAAACTCTATAAATACTATATACATATACACATTAATATGGAAGCCCATTTCCGCCACTAAATAAAAAAATATAATTCTGTAAGTCATAATAATGAGAAACTTTCTCAAAATTATGACTAAGTATCTCGTTATAATGAGAAACTTTCTCGTAATAATGACTTAGTTTCTCGAAATAATGACTTATTTTCTCATAATAATGACTTAGTTTCTCGTAATAATGAGAAACTTTCTCGAAATAATGACTTAGTATCTCGTAATAATGAGAAACTTTCTCGAAATAATGACTTAGTATCTCGT
>NW_015506747.1:178058-180088 GCF_001515645.1 Sinocyclocheilus grahami
TCTTTTTTTTTTTTTTTGGATTAGGTTAAGTCATTATTATGAGAAAGTTTCTCATTATAACTAGATACTAAGTCATAATTTTGAGAAAGTTTCTCATTATTATGACTTACAGAATTATATTTTTTTATTTAGTGGCGGAAACGGGCTTCCATAGACCTGTAGCGTGTTGGCAGAAAGGAAGTTTTCCCAGCAGTATTCCTTCTCAAACCTGCTGCCCTGTTTCTTAGCATCCTCCCAGCCCTACAAAATAAATAAATAAATAAACGGATAGTCACAAATACAGACACACCCCTAACATCTAAGAGTGACTTCTTAATGAAGATGTACTCTTTAAGACTTATCCAAAATGCATTGACAATAGTGAGATGATCACTTCTAGAGTTTTGGGAGAGCATTTTCCTCCTCTGGTCCGCAATCTACTCCTTTCCCTGAGATAAATGTATCCATCAGTCAAACAAGCCTTTATTAGAGAACACCCTCTGGGATTGCTCTAAATGCTCTGGCGGATTGATTGGTGGGTGTCAAGTCAAGTCACCTTTATTTACATAGCACCTTATACAATACAGATTGTGTCAAAGCAGCTTTACAGTGTTAAACAGGAAACAGGTGTGTTGATAATACAAGAGGACAACAGGAAACAAGTCAGTTTTTCAGTTAAAGTCAGTTCATCATTGATTCAGTGATGTCATTATCCAGCTCTTCAAATAGTGTCTGTGCAATCATGTCAGCAATATTGCCAGAAATTGTGTAGCGCTTGTGATCGTGTAAAAGGGTGTGTTTGTACCAGCGGTATGATAAAGGGATCTTTAAAGCTAAGGCTGGCCGCAATAGTAAGCACAGGGTCCAAACAGCTCAGAAGAGAATCATTTTTCCTATGTGAGGCGCCACAGGCATTCGGGCAAGATGAAATCCTAATGGAGTTAACTCTTCATTCCGGTCTAGAGCATACAAAAAGAGAAAAGAGTTGGCTCTTCAAAAATACATATTTAAAAATATTGTGCTGCTGCTAAGCCATTGATTTCCTATGTCCCTGTGTTTCACACTTCTTACAGTATATCACTCTTCACTCTTTACTCTTTCAGAATCAGATTCACAATCAGAATGAGCTTTATTGCCAGGTATGTTTACACATACGAGGAATTTGTTTTTGTGACAGAAGCTTCCACAGTGTAACAGAATGACAGTGTCAGAACAAAAAACCACAGATAAAAAAATAAAAAAAAATAAAAAAAGGAATAAAAAATATACAAATCGACAATTGTATGTACAGGTATATAACAATAGACAGTTGTATGTACAGGTATATTATGTGCAAATTGAAATGTAGACTGAGTGTGTGTGTGTGTTAGATAAATAAGTGTATGAGTGAATAAATGGTGTGTGTTCCACAGTTATTGTCAAGTGTTCATGAGATGGATGGCCTGAGGGAAGAAACTGTTCCTGTGTCTGGCTGTTCTGGTGCTCAGAGCTCTATAGCGTCGACCAGATGGCAACGGTTCAAAGAGGGAGTGTGCTGGATGTGAGGGGTCCAGAGTGTACCAATGATTCGCTCAGCAGTCCGGACTCCAGGTTGTTGAGACTGCACCAGACAGCCAGCTCTTTAACCTCCTGACTGTAAGCAGACTCGTCACCGTCCTGAATGAGGCCCATGAGTGTGGTGTCGTCTGCAAACTTCAGGAGCTTGACAGAGGGGTCTTTAGAGGTGCAGTCGTTGGTGTACAGGGAGAAGAGCAGTGGGGAGAGGACGCAGCCCTGAGGAGCTCCAGTGCTGATCGTACGGGTACTGGATGTGTATTTTCCCAGCCTCACTAGCTGATGCCTGTCTGTCAGGAAGCTGTTGATCCACTGACAGATGGAGGTGGGCACGGAGAGCTGAGTTAATTTGGGCAGGAGGAGGTTTGGGATGATGGTGTTAAAGGCCGAGCTGAAGTCCACGAACAGGATCCTCACATAAGTCCCTGGTCTGTCTAGATGTTGCAGAACATAATGCAGTCCCATGTTGACTGCATCGTCCACAGACCTGTTTGCTC
>NW_015506747.1:185648-194866 GCF_001515645.1 Sinocyclocheilus grahami
GTGTGGTGTCGTCTGCAAACTTCAGGAGCTTGACAGAGGGGTCTTTAGAGGTGCAGTCGTTGGTGTACAGGGAGAAGAGCAGTGGGGAGAGGACGCAGCCCTGAGGAGCTCCAGTGCTGATCGTACGGGTACTGGATGTGTATTTTCCCAGCCTCACTAGCTGATGCCTGTCTGTCAGGAAGCTGTTGATCCACTGACAGATGGAGGTGGGCACGGAGAGCTGAGTTAATTTGGGCAGGAGGAGGTTTGGGATGATGGTGTTAAAGGCCGAGCTGAAGTCCACGAACAGGATCCTCACATAAGTCCCTGGTCTGTCTAGATGTTGCAGAACATAATGCAGTCCCATGTTTACTGCATCGTACACAGAGAAGAGGATCCAGCAAGGGTCCAGTGATGTCCTTCAGGTGGGCAGCAGCTTCAAAAACACTCCAATCAGTGAGGTCAAAACAGTCCTTAATACAGGTTTAGCTGATTTCAGTTTCTGCCTGTAGGTCGGTATAAGATGAACCAAACAGTGATCAGAGAGCCCCAAAGCTGCTCGTGGGACAGAGTGATATGCATTCTTTATTGTGGTGTAACAGTGATCCAATATATTACTGTCTCTGGTGGGACATGTGATGTGCTGTCTGTATTTTGGCAGTTCACGGGAGAGATTGGCTTTATTAAAGTCCCCGAGAATGATTAAAACAGAGTCCGGGTGTTGTTGTTCTGTGTCTGTGATCTGATCAGTGAGTTTCTGTAAAGCGGAGCTCACGTGTGTTTGCGGAGGAATGTACACACTTACTAGAATGAACGAGCAAAACTCCCGCGGAGAGTAGAAAGGCTTACAGTTAATGAAGAGCACTTCTAGATCTGAACAGCACATCTTCTTTAACACAGTTACATCTGTACACCACCTCTCATTGATGTAAAAGCATGTCCCGCCGCCGCGCGATTTCGCCGTTGATTCTGCGTCGCGATCTGCTCTGAACAGCTGAATGCCCGGGAGACTCAACGCGCTGTCCGGAATGGTGTCTTTCAGCCAGGATTCCGTGAAACACAGAGCAGCAGATTTTACAAAATCCTTGTCTGGGAGAGCAGAAGGAGCTTGTCCATTTTGTTGGGTAGAGAGCGGAGGTTCACCAGATGGATGCTAGGCAATGGCGTTCTGAATCCGCGCTGTCTGAGCTTCACGAGGGCACCGGCTCTCTTCCCCCGTCTGCACGTCCTGAAGCGCTTGATCAGCGCTGCAGCTCCCCCGATTACAATGTCCAGCAAAACATCAGAACAATCGAAAACCAGTGAAATATTGAGTGGTGTGTACTTCCGAATGTCCAGCAATTCGTCTCTGGTGAAACTGATTGCAGGGATATAACTAAAGACAGGACAAACTAACAAAAACATAAAAACAAATGCGGAGCATGCCACGGAGGCAGCCATCAGCGTCGGCGCCATCGCGAATGCCAAATGCAATTTCCTCTTACAAAAAGTACATTCAACTCAAATAAATATTTCATGTCCATTTAATTAGTGAATTGGTAATAAGTGGTTTCCAGGAACCTTCACCTCAGGGTTTATTTCGCTATAATGACTTTAGATTATGCCTTACCTAGTATTCAACGCTCAAAGTAATCTTTCATGTCCATTTAATTTACTTGTTAAGTAGCCATGTAGCTGCTTCGCGCTGGGTTCCTGACTACCCAATTTATTTTACGGTAATGGAAGACTGTAAATTATCCCTTACTTATGACTCCAACCCTATTTTTCAATTCTATCATTTATTCTTCCCTTTCTTCACTTTAGCCTCTCACCAGGTCCACCAGGTGTGTGATGGCCAGCTCTATCGTTTTGTCTGATGGGGGGTCCATGGTTTTTCGCAGGAAAAACGCAATGGGTCCCAACTTCAGTATCTGACATAAAAAATATATAGAAAAAGAGAGAGAGATAGACCACACTGTTATAAATAACTTCTCACAATCTAAGCAGACAAATGATTATATGAACCCCAAGGCTTTGTGTGCATAAATGAGAGTGAATATTTATTTGTGCCCGCTGTACTGCTGAGCATCAGAGAGAACTGGGACTGGGCAGCCATGTGGAGGTGAAAATAAGCAGTAATTGACACCGCTCAAAGGCCTTGTTAGACGATTACACTGCCTCTCAGATACAATGACAGTGATTAATGTCCCTTTTAATCCATTAGTTTGTTTTTGGGCTTGCATATTACAGTCCCCGGAGATTATTTGAGAAACCTATGCCTTCAGGCCCCATTAGAGCCATACAGATTCAGGGGAAAGAGGTTGAGAGTGTGTGCGTAATGAAGCGAATGTGTGTGTGTTGGAGAGCATTAATGAGTCACCAGTGAAAATGTTCAGTCCAATTTCCTAAAACCACAGCAGTGAGAAGCTCTCTCTCTGAGAACTGCCAACAAGCATGATTCTATACACACCTACTGCTGACACCAAACCTGTGTAGTGTGACTCAAATATAGCTAGATTGATTGATACTTTTGTTATTCTCTGAGGGGTAATTTAACCATGTATTTTAGTGAATGAAGTATGCTCAGACTGAGTGTCCGATTAAATACCTTATTTACAAGCAAAGCTCTTCCAGTGGAGTGCGTTGGATCTCAGGTAACTGGTAGTTAACCAGGAGGCTGGCCCTCAGTCCATTATACAGGTGATAGCATTTCCCAGGAGACACTGCCCAGACATACACACAAAACAAGTGAGACCGAGGAAACAATGTCATACCACTTACATTAGGAAAGTCTGTTTGATGAATGCAAATTGCTACCGGCTAAATTTAATTGAGAATTCAGGCCTATACACTGAAAAAAGTGAAACTACTGTGCTGTTCATTTAAAGTGCATTTTTACATTGGACTAAGTGAAAATCATGGTTTCTGGTTTAAACCTGTTTTGTTCAGTTTGCCTTAAAGCAAATAACGAACCCCCTAGAACAAATTAAAAGCAACAATTTGACTCGAGTAGTATTTTTACTTTAAACCAGAAGTTTTCATGTCATGTGACCACATGACGTCACATCAACTAACTCCTTGTTCGCGCCAGCCAGAGTTTTGCCATCCGCCATTATCGCTTCGAGTGTGAAGACAGTCCGCGGCCCAAGGAAATCGCTTTTAGACAAGGTAAGCTTTCGAAAATGTGTTATTTTAACGAAAATAAGTGTTTTTCATTCAATTAAGGGTTAGTGGCAAGATCGACTATTAGGCTATTACTTTACAGACAACTGTGCACGTGTTAGCTGAAGCTAGCCAAACAATGCTATCAATATGTATGTTGCCTCTGTTTGACAAATGCAAATTTAATGTAGTTATTATTTCACTGTGATGTAAGGAAAATATAATGGTAGTTTTGTGTGATAAGGCTCGTTTGTCTTTAACAAAGTTAGTGCTTGAATAAACTATACGTTAACTCCTTTCTCATATGCACTGCAACCGTCACCGTTAGTTAAACATTGACTGCAGGAGCTGCAACGTTAACATTATATGAGAAGTTAATGGTACTGTCCGAATCAATTAATGTTTGTTTGAGGCCATGTGTGTATAGAGCGGGTTATTGTTCAGCACAACTCCAGAAAACAACCCTAACCCTAACCCTAAGATGTAATTTACATATTTTAGTTTGTCGAGATTTTAAGCACCGTTTTTGAAGAGTGCGCATGTGCGTACGTTACGTGCTCTAGTACGCAAGAAAGAGATTGAATCTGGAAATAAAGCAAAATTAAAAAAAAAAATTAAAATTAGTCCCCAGATGCCATGTCCGTAATTTATAGCAAAAAAATCTAGCATTAATTCGATCTCAAACGTATTCATTTAAAAAAGCTATTGCTCCACCGCCTGCGTGACATCATTCACCAACGTGGTTGAACGACAGGTTTGCAAAAATATGGTTTCGGGAAACAGTCGTGACTAGCTATAGTTGATTTGTTCAACGATGCGTCGTACTATGGTGGTGAAGCAGCGAGTTACGTCGTTGTACGAAAAACGCACCCTATATTAGCAAAAGAGTGTGAGATTGAAAGTAGGTGATTGACAGTTTTGCATTAATGAAACGTATTGAATTAGAAAATGAGTTCTGATTGAAGAGGAAGAATTCATATTCCATTGTTTCACCTGTCAGCATAATGCAGTATAGTACAAGATCACTACAACAGTATATCTAAGGTCTAATTAATAATTACAGTCTGTAGTGATTATTATGGATGGTGCTAACTGCCCCAACAAAAAACTAAAATGTGAGATCTCACCTTTTTCTCTGTTTTACTTACAGGTTGGATTTTGTTTCCTGGAAATTCCAGAATTTTGCCCTTATTGCTGAATTTGGTGAGTCCCAAAGTAATGTGAACATTATTTTCATGTGTTTTATATAGGAATGACTAACACTAGAGAATAGCTTTTAAATTACCACAGAGGTACGTGACCGTATGAAAATATAGTTTGTTACACCATGTCAGTATTTAGTTTATTTGATTTTTTTCTATTACATTTCGAGAATTACAAATACAAAATAACCCCAAATCAAAACTAATCAAGAAGTTACCCACCAATTTAATGTGGTTTATTTTACCAGACAGTATAAAAAAATGCTGTGATTTCTTGCAGCTTCAAATGTCCTTAATTTATCTAAAATATTAAAGTTAAAAAACAACAACAAACTGTTTCTATAAATTAAATGCAAATATACCATGCTTTTTTTTTATTTCCTAGTCTTTCAATGAATGTGGAAATGCAAATACTTGGGTCAAGTTGCTATGAGAAAAATATTTGGAAGAGTCAACATTAAGTATCTGCTGGACTTTGCAAGTCATTACATTTTCTTATTACTAGACCTTCAATTTGTTTTTTGAGATTTGATTGGGAGAATTTTTTTATTTTTATTTTTTCATATTTTTAATATAGACATCATTCACTGATTTCATCAAAATAACTTTGTAATAAATGTCTTGTCTTCGTCTTTTATTAGGTTGTTCAGAAGGATGAAGCTGAAGCAGAGCTTCAAAGATGTACAATGGCAGTGTATGTCTTCAAGGAAGATGAGGATCCTCTCCAGCCACCACATCACGTTGGAATTGTTATCGAAGGGGTGCAGGTCCTTAATGACTTGCCATCAGTCCCACATGCATGTGCTATGTTGTTTGGCCTAATCTACGTTCTAAATTTGAGCTACCCAAGTGAACTCAAACACTTCCTGTCTTTATTTATAGTAAGTCAACTAAATTAGCATTTACTGACAATGTTTTTTTTTTTATTTTAAGTGAATTTTTTTTATATTAAATCAAATTTAGCTTTTGTTCATGGTAAAATTTAAGTTGTAACAAAGCAAAAAATATATATTGACCTACATTTAAGTAAAGTTTTTTTCTTGTGACTAAAGAAAATAAATAGATTTAGGTGTTATTAAAAATATAGTTTGTACTGAATCAGAAATTCAACTTGAGTAAATGTAATAAAATTGCTTGTAACAAAATTACAGCAATTTATTTAGTTTAGTCCAAAGTAAAAATTATACTTGGATGTTACGGTAAAAAGTAAGTTTTTCCAAAGTAAAAATTTTAAGTTGTACCAAAGTAAAAAATAATGATTTGGTCTCTATAAAAAGCAATATTTTAACTTTGTTTCAATGTAATTTTTAATTTTGGGCAGAAGAACTATTTTGATTGATATTAAATTAAAATTTAAAGTTTCAACCAAATCAAAAATATAGTTTGAGAAAAACTAATAAATTTAGCTGTAACAAATTACAGTAATTGTTTTAGGTTGGTCCAAAGTATAATTTTTTTCAGTGTAGTTTAGATTTATATGTATTCATTTAGCACAAGGGTTTTCAACCTGTGGGGCGCCAGCACCTGTCAAGGGGGGCGGGAGCATCAGTTAATTCAGAGACATTCCCTTGAGGATTTATGAATATGAGTTAGCAAATCTTTAGCCATCCACTAGGGGGTAATCTGACTCCCACTGCTAGTCGACAGTTAGAGCAGAGTTGGCTCCAGTATCAGTCACGCTTATTGACAGTGTAAGATGATTCATGGTTAGTCGTGTCGGAAATCCAACCACGGATTGGTTGTTATCTCAGAAACAGGCTCAGCCATCACATTGAATCAGGTAAACTGGTTATATATTTATGTTTCAGAATAATTATGCACGCTATACCAGGGGCCTTTTAAACCCTAAACTCTAAACCCTTTTTAGGTGGGTTTCAGCCCCCCTATCTGTCACCTTAGCCCCCCAAAACTATCTTAATGATCAGGCCAGTGCTGCTTCCTCAAGAAAGTTTTTCATTTTGACGTGTTTTAAGTCTTGTCAGTTTAAACATTAAAGTAATTTTAAGCCATTTAAGCCCAAGACATCTCAGTGCGGTACGCACGCGCTGCGATAAAGCGTTTCTATGCGCACTGCGCACACATCTGAAGTGCACAAACAGATAGCCTTCTCAGACAGCAGGTGAATACCAATGGCTGTTTTGACAAGTATCCTTGTAAGCACAGTTGGTTGTTTTAAGTGAATGTGAACAGTAAAGAAAATATCAGATGCACATCAGTATAACGGATCCGTGCATTTCTTATATAATTGTTAATCAAAAAGAGCAAAAGAAAAACAATTCGCTGCTTTAATAGCTTTAATGGAAATTTGCGTTATGTTGATGTTAATAAAGTAATTCGGTGTGAATACAGTAATGGTGGGGGGGAAATTAGACAAACTTGGGGGGGCATGTCCTAAAAGGTTGAAAACACCTGACTTAGGTTAAATTGATTCCAGTGTATGTTTAGCCTCTCACCGAGGTATACGAGGCAAAATATTTAAAGATTAATAGAAGCAACACAACCGCACGTCTAGTTTCCAATACAAGTCTTGTTTACCTGTCCGAAGAAGGTTGGTGGACATCACTTCTTTTCTCCACGGTGCTGGTGAACTGCTCAAAACACTCATTGATCGTGTCGACAACATCAGGCGGGGGAGTTTCGAAGATGAGCTCCGAGTGCGGATCAATGTCGATCAGATCTCCAACGTGCGCCACAACCGGTGCATTCTTCCGCGAGCTCGGCGACGCAAGCTGGGTTGTGTCGTCTCCGCTGCTGAGAGCCATACTTCTTTAATCCACTGAGCTGGTGAATTATCATGTATTCCTAGGGGTGTTGGGGGGTCGCGAGTGAAATTAAACAAACTTGGGGGGGGGCGCATATCCTAAAAGGATCCCTGATTTAGCAGACAATATCATTGAAGCGACTCACCTATATTCTTACATTAAAAATCAAATCATACTTCATTAGTTTAACATGAAATCTTTAGTATTTCATTATATTAAATTACAAATTTTATGGATTCTCCAATCTCTGGTAGGGAAGGTTAAAAATAAAGGTAACAGAGGTAGATATGCAGGAAGGTATTAAGGTAGATATCAAGAAACATAGAAGGTATGAAAGAAGAAAGGAAACTACATATTAAGCAGAAAGTTAGAAAGTTAAAATGGAACTAGATATATAATATATGATATTTCTATATAGGTCAAAAACAGGACAGAAAATAGACTATTACTTCTAAATTATGATGTTTTTTGGTATAAAAGTCATTATAAGTGGACCTCAGAGACCAGTACAAAATAAAAAACAGAGACAGTTCATGGCCCCTTTAATAGTAAATAAGACACAATTAGACAATATTTGAATAAAACAACAATTAGAAGAAATATTTATTTACAACAACTGATTGAGTGCTGAATGATGCATACATGCGCAGCGTTGTCAAGTTAACATTTGGTCAGTCACTCCCTTCCCCGAGGGAGTTCCAAACACTTATACGAGAGTAATGTTCTACACCCTCAAAGAACACACTTCAAGGGCATCGCCCTTCGAAGGGAGTAGGGCATAGGGAGTAGGGCATCGAGGTCTAATGAGAAGATTAGGCAAATTGTTTGGTGAAGTAGGTCTGCGCACGTTTCTCAATACAAAGTATGCAAATTTCGGACTTGCATCCTCGGTAGTTTGGACTTCGCAAGTTCGACTCGGGAGTGTTAACTCCCGGGGACGGGACGACGCAAGTCCGGTAATTCTGCAAAGAGCAGCGTACTTGATAACATCAGTCAGCTCACCTTGGCTACTGCAATTTTCCTCACTGTATTTACAATAAGATGAAATATGATATCAAACACCACTGCCTCTTTTCGGTTTCATTTAAACATATTAATAGCTGCAGAAATATAGTTCAGGGAACGTACATACATTACAATGAAATATTATATCAAACAGTATTGCCTCTTTTAATTTTAATTTTAACATATTAATAGATTAATAGAATAATAGAATAAAGACCAAAGATTACCTGTTAGATTTCCCCAAAACGAATTACATCTTGTTTAACCACTACAGAGACATCAGAGCCAGCGGCAAATGTTAGAAGGACTAGCGGAGGTTATGGTCCTCTTTGGGGATATATGAGCACTGAGCACCCGCTGATCGCGTGGAGCACACGTCTCCAAAATCAGTGAAGCACATTTTCAAATAGGCGCTGTCTTCATAAATAAACCGCAGATTTGAGTTTTAAACAACTACATTCTTGCCTGAAATACTTTTAAAACTACATTTCATGACACAATAACAGTAACATTTAAAAAAAAAAATAATAAAAATGCGAATATGGTGGTTGAAATAAAATGCTGCGTGAACTCAACCAATCAGCATGCTCAGCACCCAAGTCCCACCCCCGAAATTCCAGACCTTTGAAAAAGTACTACCTCGCAAGCAGGGACTTTCTGAGGGTACATTTTTATCCGGAACTTTATTTAGATCCTGGTTCCTGTGGTGGAAACACACCGAGTACCGGTCCAAGGTCCCTAGTTCCTGGGAAAAGTTCCTGCGGGGGAAACAGGGCTATAATGACTTCTTTCTGCATCTTGGCCATGCTAAGCTGCAATTGTGGATCAAACTTTATGCCAACAGTCAAAGGTTTGTCTGCGCAAGACTAGTCAAAGCTTGCTGATGTGAAAGTCAATTTACTTTCCCATGAATAATGCAGCGCTATGGAGTTACTGTGGCAACGAAGCGGTGTGCATGTCAGTGTGTGGATATACAGAGGTACAATGAGAGGGGGCATACATTTGGGGGTTTATGAATGAGTATGAAACTGAAATGGTGTGGCAGAGTCCGTGCTGAGCAGCAGAAGCTTCTATTCATGTAGAAGCTACCCAGCCAACATGTATATGTGGGCCCCACATGGTTTATGCT
>NW_015506748.1:0-3587 GCF_001515645.1 Sinocyclocheilus grahami
TATATATATATATATATATATACCCACACACACAGACACACTATGTAAAAGTAAAGGTTATTTTAAAACATATTTAAAGATATTTTACCAGTTTTGTGACCTAACTTTAAGTGAGAACTATTTATGGTTAATAAATTGTTTAATAAGCATTATCTAACTCTTTACATATGAGCTCATTAAGCAATAATATTTTGGTTAATTACAGTGGCAATAAATAAAGAACTCACTATATGTATAGAGTCTATTAATGTATTAACTACAGTTTATAAACTATGAATTAACTATAAACTATTATATAAACTATAACAGTGTGCAAATGATTTGTAAGTACTTCATTAGTGTATACTTATTATAAAGTGTTACCTATGTTTTATCGGTTTACTTGCATTGAAGTACTAACTGACTTATTTATTTATTTACTAACTGTCATCAGAGAGTCATGCGAATGTGCCATTAAATTACTGAAATATTAAGTTACTAGTACTTAGTACTTCATAAATATTTTATGTTTGAGGGGTTCAGCTGACAAAAAAGTCTGGGAAGCCATGATGTAATGACATCAAACCTGGTGCACATATTTAGATGCTCCATAATTTAATCTGCAATTTGAGGAAGATTTCAAAAAAATAAAAACTTAAATTTGGGTCTGTTCCGTGCATAATTGTACTCATATGGCTTCAAAAGACTTGAAATATTGTGTACAAGATGTCTGGACTATGTTTATGTTACTTCGGAGCTTCCAGCAGCCTCACTTTCAATGTATGGAAAAGAGCAGCATGAACATTCTGCTAAATATCTTCTTTTTGCTTCCACATAAGAAAGAAATCCATCCAGACCTAGAAGTGTGAGAGGATGACCGAATTTGGGTGAACTATTCCTTTCATAATCCCCTAAACATTTTCAGCTGTGTGTGTTACTGAATTCTTTCATCCATCATAAATCATAAAGAAAACAGCTGCAAAACTGTGGTTTCTGTGCAGTACCTGTAATACTCTAGAACTGGTTGTGTCTGTCTCTCGTAGTCCTTGAGTCGCCTGGACACAGTTTCGGGACTGTCATCGTCTCTCTGGGCCAGCGGTTCTCCTGTGACATCATCGAGACCCTGTGCACAACAGGATTGATTATACAGACCACTGATTATAAGCGTAAGGTATAAGCACCACAAACACCTGATTTCACTCACACGCTAAAACTTTCAAATGTGCAATAATCATCCAATTAAAGCCACTGTATCTTAGGAATTCCTGTATTGAAAGCATCATCAATCTTCGGCAGACGCTGATAAATCCCAGAGCTAAACAGAGGTGACCTTCAGGCGCAGAGTTTAGTGTTGACATAAGCTTTGGAGCTGTATTTGAGCAACACTGACGAGCACGGTTTCACACTGGGCTAGTAGTGCTGTATTAGTTTAACACACACAACTGCTATCTTGAGGCTCATTATTTAAAATTATTGTAAAGATGACCAAACTAAAAAACCTACTTTTGCAAACTCACAGGCTTTGTGGCAGTAGACAAAAGAAAATCTTTTATAACATCTTGAATATAAACGCCTTTCCACTCATTCTTTGTTCAGTTTTACTTTCTATAAGGCTCTCTATTCTTAGTATTATATAGGCTCTATAAGGTTCTATAAGGCTCTTTGTATTATATATAAAGTACCTGAACGTTTTAAAGTAGACACATTACAATCTGTACTTGCAGATAATATTAACGAAATAAAAATCTTCATAAGTGTACTTAGAGTGTTTCTTTAAAGTGTGAAAAATGACTTTCTTCACACACTAATAATATCAAATTACAAGTTTTATTTTGATGTACATTTTAGATTATTATGTTTTAATTTTTTGTTGTTGTTGTTCTTCAAAAAAGTACATTTATTGTGATGTGTTGGCTAACACACCAAATCACATTTCAAGTACTTGATTCATAATTTAACTGTTGTCTGTTATTTGATAGTACATGTGAAGTTAATACATTTTAAACGTAGGAAATTGCAACTTGTTTAACGACATTAAAGTATATTTTAGTTTTCCATAAATGCTCGTCAGTGCATTCAGCAGTACACTTTAACCATATTTCAAAGACAATACAAGTAATTAGCATATAAAGATGTACTTAAGTTCATTTTAAGTTTGATTAACCTGCAATTAAGTGTCCGAAAACATTATATTCTTCACAAAAGAAGTTCACGCTTAAGAATATTCTTTCAAAGTATATTAATTTCATAACAAATGCTCTTTTTTAAAAGAAGCGTCCATCTTTTTCGCATTTTTTAGGCATTCTGGGTGAATTCAGTTCATTTCAGCACAAAAACCAGTAACTAATAACTAAACAATAACTACCTAAACGATCCAGTTTAACCAGGCCACGGTCAATGTTAGTCTTTTTAGTGCAAACACACCTCCTTTATGCAAATTAGGCTAAATATATATTATGCCTTATTCACAAAACTCAACACTATTTACCTGATGCTATTAACATTGCACTATTATTACATGCAGAACACAGGTATTTTGAATTTTGTATGTTTTCTTGGAAAATGAATTTTCACAGTTTTTGCACTGAAGCGTTTTCATATGAACAGGAGTGTTCAGCTTCCTGTTTCTATTGTTTAATTATCAACCGTTTCCTGAAGTGCTGCTAAATGGGATTGTGAAGATCTCAACAGCAGCATGAGGGAATGATCTTGAATATAAAAAGATCAGCAGACTCACTGGTTTCTTAGGTGGGTTGAAGTCTATATTATAGACCCTGCCGCTGGGAAGGTGCACCCAGCGAGACGTCAGACGCTCTCGGATCGTCTGGAAAGGCACGTCCAGGTTTATAACAGAGTCCACATCGTACACGCTGTCCAGGGCCTCGGCCTGAGCCACAGTACGAGGAAACCCTGTGGGGACAGGGCGAGCACATTTAAACTGCACATTTCATCAGTAACATGGCTCAGGTGAGCGGGGTGAGAGTTACCGTCCAGTAGCCAGCTGCTCTGCTGCAGACCCCTCAGACTGGACAGGATGAGACGAGAGATGACATCATCGGGAACCAGCTGACCCTGATCGATGCACGACTTCATCAGGAGACCCAAATCTGCCCAGGTGCACGAGAGATGCTCAGTTATTCAATGATGACAGAAGGAATTCAGAAATGAATACAGTCAGTATGTATCCAATTCAGTGAACATTATTTAAATGTGTTATAAATAGCTAATACAATTGTTTACAGGGATATGATGCATCTGCCAATCATCATTAAAAAAAACATTTTGGTGTTAATTTTATTATTTGAAATACTGCCAAACGTATCAGTGATGAACATTTAATTCAATTCATTAGTTCAAATATGAAGGCTGTCAGGTTTAACATTAACATTATAGAATCATGTGACCTTTAGCTTAGCTATTAACTATTAAAACTCCAATGAAATTAAGTGTGACTGCTACAATGAGCTTGTACTAACTTATATAAGCAGCTCTACACATTGTACTAACTTTTGAATAATCGCCCTGTGACCCATTGTGACATTTCTGTGTAGTGCTAAAGATTTTAGGCCTATAATGCTAAGATTTGGAATTTGAATTTTTTTTAAAGA
>NW_015506748.1:4941-10085 GCF_001515645.1 Sinocyclocheilus grahami
TGTCGGAAGGAGGGACTTTGTAGAAAACGAAGCGTTTGAGAGAGGCGGGGCATAGAGGACCTACAATAATGTACAGTATTTGAAAAATAATGTGTTTTTTGAACATTAAAGCATCTCAACATATTCTGTTACACCAAATACACAAAATAATGATCTTTTAAATAGCATCATATGACCCCTTTAATATTTCTCTCCTGCAACTCTATATCTGGCTAAATGGTTATGTAGCCATTTCTTGGTCATTTGTTTATGTTGTATGTGGGTTAGCCTGACTGTGGTAGGTAGAACTGCACACCAGATAACTGATGATGCAACATACTGTCACACACAGCATCTGGCATCCATTCGGGACGTGTGTTTACTTCTACAAAAACATTATAAATAGAGCTCAGATTAGAGAAGGAACCTGCACTACTGTATACAGTCCAATCTTGCAAACCTCTGAATTGTGGAGCAAATTTGAATGCAATGCAGGCTTGGGCTTCAGTGTGATTTGCAGCCAGATAATTTGTAGTAAATTTTTTGTAAAAGTTTAGTATGCAAGGCACATTCTCTGGAGAAAGACATCGCCTTTAACAGTTAAAAAGCCCTATTAAAGTATAAATATCATGTCTACACATAAAAAGACTAATGGCACAATTTAAAAGCCTGAGCTCGACTTTAATGGTTTCTCCAGACGGTGTTTACATCAAAACCAACACCAGAAGAAAGTGCTGGACGTTACTCGAGGCGGCCGTGGAAATATATCATCAGCGGAACTGCTTCATCGTGAACTCCTCGTGCATTTCTGTTTCAAAAATGAATGAATAAATAAATAAAATAACAAATGCGTTGTCTGCGAGCCTATTGACCCATCACCTCTATCTAAACGCGAAAAGCGCAATGTCTCCAAACTGCTGCGCACTAGGTTTTGAGCCGCAACCAAAGTTAAGACTCACTTCTGCGGCTAAGTAAATTGTAATTATATATCCTGTCAACATAAAACCGAGTTACTGAAGTTTTAAAGTCATTTTTTTAATCGTATGCAGTGCACGGGAAAAAGACTCGAGCATGCGTATTCGGTTATTTATGAATAACGCCTGAAATAGTAGGCTATGAGAAGACTGCTGGAGCTGTCGTACCTGTCTTCGCCTCGATATTGGCCCGCAGCATGTCTCCACTGGAGAGATGCTTCAGTCCGAAACTCTGCGCTATCCGACTCGACACGGTCCCCTTCCCTGAGCCCGGGGGCCCCATGGTCACCGCACGGAACACAGTCTGCAGACCCATACTTCTGTTTGTCTTTGTGAATGTGGAGTCAAATAAGCACTTCCTCTTCACAGCATCCCTCCGACAACAGCAGTCCTATGAAATCTATGTTATGGAAACTGACTGTCGGGATGCGCAGTCAAAACGACAAATACGCAACTCGTTTTATTCCCAGATTAAGCCCGTCCTTTTCTAATGCATGCGCATCTCTCGCGGACATTACAGGAAGTGCTGTAAAGCTCAAGTGGGCGTGTGAGGACACTTACAGTAGTGCATGCACACTACAATATTGATATTACTGCATACATCTCTTAGAGAGGTTTTCAACCTTTGAAGTTCAATGCAGGGAGCAGTAGACCTGGAGAGCCCCAAAAGCTCGATTTGCTGCCTAAAACTAACATTTATACAATGCTTATGTCAATAGTTCATTGTTAAAAATGATCTTTAATACATTTTTAGGGAACTTGGAACCCTTAGAAGTCTTCGAAAATAAATAATTTACTTAAATAAATGTAATACTTTATTAAATAGTAATGTAATCAAATATTTTGTATTACTAATGTTATTATAGTTTACTAAAACGAAAACTATTAAACATATTTTAGTTCATTGAGTACAAACTTTACTTGGAATAAAGCTGAAAGTTTTAGAAAATAAATAATAATTTATTATTTTATTAAAATGCATTTGAAAATATTTTAATTCAATAATAATTTAATAAAATATTATATACAAACTTTAATTGAAATAAAGCTGAAATGAAATAAAGTAAAATATGAAAAAGTAAGAAAAATATAGGGAAAAATTTGAAATGTTAAACTGAAATAAGTTGAAGTTGAACTCGAATTCCTATAAAAACTAAAACTGAACTATAACTAAAACTAATATCAAAATAAATGAAACCGATAATATTTCAAAGAACAGAAACGAATAAAAATGACAAAAGCATGTAATAAAATGTAATAAAAAACAAAAAATTTAAATGAAAACTGAAAATTAAAAATATATATTAAAAAATGAAAACTATAATAGTATATATAATACTAAAATAGCACTGTATATTTAATAAGTAAATGCTGAGAAATACAAATGTACTTATTTAGTGGGTCTGTTTATAAATACTCATTCTTGGTATTGTTACTTTATTGAAATGAATGGTGATATGTGTAAGTGAACCTAATGAGAAAAACAGAAGTGAACAGAATGCTGCTCAATTATTATGTAATGTGGTTATGTAACATGTAAGTTGGTAAGACGAGGTCTTCTCTAACAGGCTTTGAAGATAAACACGTTATCTCAGCTTGATTAAATCATCACCAAATGTAGTGGGCTGTTGAGTTTCATCTGAATGATTTGATCGTGGTGATTTGTGCAGATGTTCCCATCCCAATCACAGGAGAGCCCGCTCATCCCCCAACACTTGAATCATCCTTAATCAGCCAACAGATGATTGACAGGAGGGGGTCTTTTGGTATGATAAAAGAGATAAGAATGGAGACTTGTTCTCTACTGAAGATCTCTAGGACAATAGCTCCTTCAACACAATGAGACAAAGACAGGATTTGGAAACCCTATGTAGATGTTAATGCTCAGTAGTGTTCAAGGAGGTAGGATAGGACAATGATGATGTTGTTTCTTAAGTGAATAGATGAAATTAGAAATATATAAGGCGTGATTCACACTTTCAGTTTGAATGTAGAGTTTTTATTTATTGTATAAGTTATAGGTTATACTTTCCCATGGTTTGGTTATGCTGTGGAAGCGTCGCCCTCTTGTGACCAAAATAACACAGTAAACACTAAACCAGTAAACCAAAAGTGGCTAGTCTCTAAAATCATTTCGATATTACACATCGAATGTAATCAAATCTCAGTTGTGATATGCTTGACCTAAATTATTGTAAATATTATATATAATTTTTGCATCAATGTTTTATAATATTAATAGAATAGAATAAAAATGTTCACATATTTTATAGCATATGATATAATTTCAAATAAATATGTGGAGAGTACATAAATATGTTTTGTGTCTGTGCCTGAATGCTTAAATGTATATTCATCATAACATATGTTCATCATAAAATTATTATATATCTGGTCAGCTATCCTTGTGGGGACTCTCCATAGGCGTAATGGTTTTTCTACTCTACAGACCGTATATTCTATTGCCCTACACCAACCCTACCCCTAAACCTACCCCTCACAGGAAACTTTCTGCATTTTTAGATTTTCAAAAAACTTAATTCTGTGTGATTTGTAAGCTTTTGTACCCGTGGGGAACACAATTTAGGTCCCCACCGTGACACGAGTCCCCATGAGTCTGTGTGAAGTCGGGTTTAAGTCCCCACCAGGATATATAAACCAGTACACACACACACACACACACACACACACTATTGAAAAAAGACCTGAACATGATCTTATATTGCAGTTGCTGATGAACGTGATGCAGTACAATGAGAACGCTGTTATATGCCCTTGAATTCAAGATAAGATGACAAAAGGTCCCGTAAGGGTTTTGTCTTGTATATGAAATAATTTTAAATGTCAAAAGTTCTATTTTATCGAATATCTGCATGACTGCAACATGTGAAATTGACTTTATACAGTTTAATAAACAGGAAGTTAATATTATGTTTTAGACACAATATTATCAGCATTGTCTGGTTTTGCTCAAAATAGGAACAAAAATAGTCCACATTTTGAATGAATCGAGCAAACCAATAATTCAGTAACTCATTCTGAAAGACACTTCTGAATGAATCAGCAGTTTGAACGAATCGGTTGAATGAATGACTGAATGACTCACTTATTATGACAAGAGACTTACCTCCTGTAGCCTTAAAGGTTTATGTGTAATAAATTAATTCTATGTTGAATCAAAATATTCGGGTGTTATGGGAAGTGTTCGCGGTTGACCTAATTAATGCAGCCTAACAATCATTTAACGGATTTGAATTATAGAAATGCGACAGTGTGTTATGTGTAAACCAGGGTAAAGAGATGGGTCTTTAATCTATATTTAAGCTGACAGAGTGTGTCTGCCTCCCATACAATGTTAGGTAGATTGTTCCAGAGTTTTGGCGCTAAATGGGAAAAGGATCGAGAAGGGTCTGGCTGCAGCCTTGCACTTGCATTCTCAGACTTGCACTCTCAGACACTTGCGCTTCCGTGGTGCAAGGTGGTGAAGATAAGAAAAAAGAAACTAACTTACAATGTCACTTGCAATCGCCACTTGCACTCTCCAATACCTGCGGCGTCACTTGCAATCGACACAAATCGTGCGTGTTGCCAATGGAGACAAGAAGCTGTGGTGGTGATTAAACGATTAAAACTAATTTTATACTATAACGTACAGGGTCCTGCAAGAAAAAGACAAGACCCGCTAATCCGCGGCCACAGAACAGCAGAATATGAACGCAACGCACAAAGTCTCTCGCTAAGCGTTTTCCTCCTGTAGAAAAACATAAACACTTATATGGCATTGTAACGGGGCTGACAAGACGTGAGATGTGTGGATCCATCTGCAAGCTTTATTTAAAGAGACGTGGTGTAACAGGCAGGGTCGAACAATGGCAAACAGGTATATGGCGGGCAAAAACACAAGAATAGTCCTAATGAGTGCAATCAGTGCAGTGTGCAAATCGTGCAAAGAATGATGGGATATGTAGTCCGGGGTGCTATGCAACAGTTTGTGTTGTGCGAGAGTCAATGTAATGGAAAGGGTGACCTCTGGTGGTGAATAAACGGAAGTCCATGGACCGAATTCGTGACAGAGAAACGATCCAGGTGGGCGGTGGAGCGGAGGCGGAACGGGGGAGGGACGGAGGGCCAGGTCCAAGGATAGGAGAGACCAGGGACTGAGGCAGAGCCGGCAGAGCTGGGGACCACCAC
>NW_015506748.1:10506-60927 GCF_001515645.1 Sinocyclocheilus grahami
TCCCATACAGCAAAACGCTTAATGTGGCATAATAACGGATGATAAAGACAATTCAGTAGCCTATATGTCTTGTTGTTGACTCAAAGTATATACAGAACAGCAAATATGAACGTGCATTATGAAATGCATTAAGTGATTTTAAAAGGATCAACTCCGTACAGGCAAGCAGACGAGCCCAGAACGCAATGCATTAAACTGCATGTTAAAAATTTTCCTCCCATAGAAAATCATTATAAATAAAACACGTAATGTAGCTTAATGGACAAAGACAATGATATAAAAGAGCTGTAGACAGTTTATTCTATATGGAAAAACGCTTAACGCAAAACTTTGCATGTTGCGTTTATTCTGGGCTCACCTGCTTGTCTGTATATTAGTTATGTAGGCTATATTTTAATAATGAAGAGCATTGAGTTTGGTCTTTATCATCTTAGTCCATTATGCCACATATGCCACGTTTTGCGGTGTGGGAGGAAAATACTATATACATATTCATTATATTAATAAACTGTATATTGAATTTGATATTTTAATAGCATCTTAATACATTAAGCCATGTTAAGTGTTTGTTTTTCTACAGGAGGAAAACGCTTAACGGGAGACTTTGCGCATTGCGTTCATATTCTGCTGTTCCGTGGCCACGGATTTGCGGGTCTTGTCGTTTTCTCCTACAGATGGCTTGCAGGACCCTGCACGTTACGGTACAAAATTAGTTTTAATCGTTTAATCACCACCACAGCGTCTTGTCTCCATTGGCAACACGGACGATTTGTGTCGATTGCAAGTGACGCCGCAGGTATCGGAGAGTGCAAGTGGCGACTGCAAGTGACTTCGTAATTTAGTTTCTTTTGTCTTGTCTTCACCACCTGGCTACTGTTGTAAAATGTTGAGAGATTCAAACAAAAAGAAAAAATAAATAGAACAAAATTTAAAAAAATAAAGACTGCAAGTGACTTCGCTAGCGGCAGTGCAAGTGTCTGAGAGTGCAAGTCTGAGAGTGCAAGTCTGAGAGTGCAAGTCTGAGACCAGACCCTTTTGAAAGGATCTGTTGCCCGCAGTTGATTGTGATATTCTAGGTATTATCAAATGGCCAGTGTTTTGAGAACGCAACTGACCTGGAGAACTATAATGCAATAAGAGCTTGTTCAAATATTGCTAAACCATTCAGGGCTTTATAAGTAATAAGCAAGATTTAGAAAATGTATTCGTTGTTCAATAGGAGCCAGTGCCGTGTTGACAGAACCGGGCTCATACATCCTGGTTCTAGAAATCTATAGCTGCTGCTGCATTTTGGAGCAGCTCCTTTTGAAAGGATCTGTTGCCCGCAGTTGATTGTGATATTCTAGGTATTATCAAATGGCCAGTGTTTTGAGAACGCAGCTGACCTGGAGAACTATAATGCAATAAGAGCTTGTTCAAATATTGCTAAACCATTCAGGGCTTTATAAGTAATAAGCAAGATTTAGAAAACGTATTCGTTGTTCAATAGGAGCCAGTGCCGTGTTGACAGAACCGGGCTCATACATCCTGGTTCTAGAAATCTATAGCTGCTGCTGCATTTTGGAGCAGCAGGACTTTGTTTATTAAGCTCGCAGAGCAACCATCCAATAAAACATTACAATAATCTAACCTTGAGGTCATGAACGCATGAATTAATTTAACATTGAGAGCATAGGTCATAGTTTAGGCATATTTTTAAGATGGAAAAATGTGGTTTTAGAAAATGCTAGAAATGTGGTTTTCAAAGGAAAGATTGCTATCAAATAGCACACCTAGGTTCCTAACTGATGACGAGGAATTAACAGAGCAGCCATCAAGTGTTAGACAGTGTTTTAGGTTATTACATTCAAAGGTTTTTTCGATCTGATAATTAACACCTCTGGTTTTTTTCCAGAATTTAACAGTAGGAAATTACTAGTCATCCTGTTTTTTTATATCAGCTATGCATTCTGTTAGTTTTGTGAATTGGTAGGCTATGTTTCGTAGAGCCGCGAAAAAATATAGAGTTGAGTATCATCAGCATAACAGTTATAACTGAAAATAACAGCATAACTGAAAGCTAACACCATGTTTCCTAATGATATCTGTCACGTGTGAAAAGCAACTGAGCGTGGTACTCCATACTGCACTTGTGATCAATATGATAGCTCATTATTCACTGCTACGACTTGATGACAGTCAGGTAGGCTAACTATGACTTGAACTATGCACTGTAAAAAATGACCGTGAATTTAACGGTAAAAGAGTGTAAAAATGCTACAGTAAAAACCTGTTAAATGGTTAACGGTAAATTCCCCTACTATATACGGTGAAAAACTGTATTGGACATTACATGTATTGGACATTCATTTTTTACGGTAGTATACCGTTTTTGGAAGTGAAAAAGACTTCCTTTTATTATTCATTTACAGTGAATAACCGTAAATTGACATTCCCAGAATTCCCTGCGTTACATTTCAAATGTGATGTTTTTTTGTTGAAATAACTGTTTCTTCTTAGTTTTTTCTTATCAGTTTTGTATATTAGGGTTGTGTGTTACACCTAATGTTGTTAAATGAATGTTTATTGCATTATTTCAGTTTCATGTGTGTTACCGTGATGGTGTTTAGTGTTTGTGTGAATGACACTGTGCACCTTCTATATATGCTATTATTTACAAGCTGCTTGTGATGGGCTTTGGTTCATCATGTGACTTTCTCATCACCACAATGCTCTTCCACTAATGCCAACATAATTTTCTAGCTTAGTCAAAAGAATGTTGTGGTCAATAGTGTCGAACGCAGCTGTAAGATTCAGTGGCACTAATAGAGAAATACAACCACGATCAGATGATAAGAGCAGGTCATTTGTAACTCTGATGAGAGTAGTCTCAGTTTTTCTCTAAGAAGGAAAAGGGAGATCTGAGCTCGATCTGTAATTAGAAGGAGGATGTTCATCATCCCTCATAAGGTCTGTCTTACAATAAGGCTTATGAGCATCTGACTTGTACATCTTGTGAATCTAACACTTAACAGAACTATTTTTAAGTGAACTGACATTAAATTATATAATATAATATTTTTAATATGCCTGTTTTATAACACAGTGAAACAACATTTTTGTTTTGCTTTTATTGTAAATGTTTTTTTAATGAAGTTTGACACTGAATTAGTACAAAAATATATCTGTACAAAACCACATATATATATGTGTGTGTGTGTGTGTTCATATTTTTATAAATTTGATTTCAGTTTTAGTTATTTTAGTACAACAAGTCAAACTAATTGAAAATGAGAAATGTTGCATGGAAACTAAAATAGTGGTTATTTGCATATTTGAATAAAGCAATAAGCCCCGTGAAGCAGTGGTATACAGTGAATTTATGACAGCTAAGGGACGTTGTTAGGCAAGACGCGAAGCGGCCTACAACCCCCTTAGCTGTTATAAATTCACGGTAAACCACGGCTTCACTGGGCTTATTGCTTTTATAAAACGATTATTCCATATACGTAGTAAGGTTTCACAAAATAAAACAGAGCAAATAAAGTGTAACAATGCCAAACAATGTAGTTCCTCAGAAACGGTTGTGGTTCCAACAAAGTGGTTGCCGAGCGTCACACAGACGTAAACAAAAGGTGTATGTTTGTAGCATAGACTGTAAAAAAAAGAGTTTAAAAGGGTTTGTAGAGTAATTTACAACAGCTTCGAACGTAGCTCAACCAATCAGAATCAAGGACCGGAACCAGAGGCGGACAAAGTACTCAACTCCACTACTTGAGTGAAAGTACAGATACCGCTGGTCAAATATTACTCCATTACAAGTAAAAGTTGTAAAGACAGATTTTTACTTTAGTAAAAGTACAGAAGTACTTGCTTTTAAAAGTACTTAAGTACCAAAAGTAAATTTCCTTTTTTATGTCAATGCGAACTATACGTTTTATAACATGTAGCTATTCATATTTAAACAATTCTTACTGTTATCAGCGGGGGAGCATATGGTGATATATGAAGTTGTGCCATTTTGTTTATGTATTTATTTAAATCGCTATTTTGTCAGCTTTTTGTTGTTGGTAATCAACGAGTCTTTTAAAATCAATGCAAAACAACTCTGAATTATTACATTTATGAATTAAAAGTTTTTATAGTCAGATTATAAACAGCACTGAGCCACTTCAATGCAATTAAGTAAAAATTCATATTTTTTTCTTTTAATAATACTAATGCACATGAAATCGCTCCACACCCTGCCAGCATAAACATGACAGAGGAGCGACTCATGCTTCGTCTGTCTATCATTGTTCAAACTGGCTCTTAAAAATCTCTGTGATCTCTTCTGTATGGACTTTGGAAAGCTTATATCAGCATTTACGTGTGAAGATGGATTATGGATCGGGTTAATGGGGCCAGTGTCCTGGGGCCTCTAAGCGTCATGGGCCTTCAGCTGAGAGGCTATACAACAGAAAACTGCCAATGTCTTTTAAACATGTTATTATTGCAGTTTTGAAGTTGTATACTAATCATGCTGTAAGTTGTCTTTTGTATGCTCATTTCTGTGATTGCAACTTTCTGACTTTATTTCTCATACTTCTGATGTTTTATTTTTGCCGTTGTTGTTGTTTTAGTATTTGAATACATTTGGACAACTAACAATACGTGACTAGGAAACAAATTGTTATTATGTATCTCAGAATTTTAACCTAATTTTTAGAAGTTTAGGGAGATTCCTGGGGACTTGGATATTTTCCTAAGTTTTTCATCAATAACAGTGAATGCTTGACTTGTAATCAGGAATCTGTACTGCCAAACCTATCCACGTGTCCCATCATGCAAAGGGTTCAAGGCAAATGAGCAGATACAATAAAATACTGCATAAATGACACAGATTGTATACTGATACATACATGCATACATACATATATATATATATATTGAAATCTATGCCTTGTTTCTCCAGATCTCCATGAGACTTTGTAGGGCCTCTTTGGTGATTTCACACTAGATGTTTGCAAAGGTTTGGAGGCGGTTTCTGTTCTTGGTTGTGAGAGACATGCAGACAATGGAGAACACAGAATACTTACAATATAGGAGTTGTAGGAAGTATGTATGACACTTGCTTGGGAACCAACCAGTTTGGGAGCCAGTTTTCTCAAGAAGTATTGTTGTTGGTGTGCATGTAAATGTTAGATTATAGATTAAGGCTTCACACAATTTTGAACACGCATTTACCAGGCCATTTCAGGCCTTTTCAAATTTGGCCCATTTGGATATTTCAATGGGGCTGCCAGTTTCTCTGAGCTTTAGAAGTAAAATAGACAACAACAAAAACATCTAGAATGAACTGGCAACTTGTAGTTGCAACGACATGCTACCAAACATGACTAGTTCACAAATAGTTTGTTATGCACCAAAACTGTAGCTGTAGTGAATGAGTACAGTGTGAGGAAAAAAATATATATCACAGCTGCTGCATCAGTCTGGCTACCTCTGGAAATGCTTTATGACAAATAATAAAAATGAAAGCTATAACTGATGCTTTATTTATGTAGTGAACCATTACACTTCATTATACAACAGCCAGTTACATCATTACAGTAGATAGCGAAAATGAGTGAGTCGCTGAAATATTTACTCAACTAATTCATTTAAAAGCACTGAAACACAGCTTTACAAGCCAGTCGCTAATGTTATCTTGAAAGTGCAATCTATTAAATGCAATCTACAATTGTAATACCATTAAACATGAAGCGTTTGTTTAATGTGCGTTCTTTGTAGAGGCTAATCAGACCAATAGACTAGTCAGGTTAGCGCCATGTTTAATTTTTTTGACAGTAATGAAAACAAAGCTGAGAGGAACATAAGTAAAGTACGTTCAATGGATTGTAATGCTGTTTAGCTAAAACAAAATCCTTCCTGAAAATTGTCAGTAGACAAAATCACCATTGAAAGTTTTGCGAGTTGTAAAATTATATGATCTAGGACCTTTATAAAGTGCATGCCATTGTGAAGACTGTAAGTTTATCCATCACAGCCTCATTTTCATCTGCATTCTGCATATCCCTCACACAAAAAAATATTTTAAATATGAAATATGGCACTACCGTAAAGCCTATTGATCAATACAGTTCATCAAGTGTCAAGCGACGAACAAATCAAACACTATTGTTACATAAAATGGTTAGCGCTCAGTAATCCACTGCTCTTTTTTCAAGCAACAGGACGTCCTGTATCTTTGCTGACTAGTTTTTATCCCATTGCTGCAAGGAAAACCTCTGGAATGCACTTGAATATTTCTGCTTGTCACCTAAACCTGAGACTTCATTGTCTTCCTTTGAATTCCACGTGAACAGAACAAGCAGCAAGTTGGTTTCTGTGAAACATTTTGTATCAGAGCTTTAAATCGAATGTTTCTCATTCCTAACTGTCACGTACTTCCACATGTATTTCTTGCTCACCTTCTCTCAGCATTAGGTGTGGAGTTCATAATAAGGGCTGAGGATGAATTAGTTTAATCAGGCTGAGTCAGTGGAAACATGCCGTCATGGACACTAGTAAAAGGATAAGGGTTGTGATTACATCATTACCAGGACATAAGAGCTTGGCAAGAGTTAAAAACAAAAGACGGGACAGGAACACATTGCAAAATAGCAAAACATTCGATAGGCATCACCAGTGTTGGGGAAAGTTACTTTTAAAAGTAATGCATTACAATATTGCGTTACGCCATAAAAAAGTCACTAATTACGTTACTTAGTTACTTTTTATGGAAAGTAATGCGTCACGTTACTTTTGCGTTACTTTTTAAATCTGGACAGGGCTTGCTTGTTTGTTTTTAAAATAAAAAAGTTCTATTTTGGGCAAATATAAAAGCCTTTTCACACCAGAAGTGAAATGAATAAGCCTCAGGCTGAAGGGAAAGTACATTTACGTCCGTACAGTAGAATGCAGAAGAAGACATTTCTACACACTTCAGCAATAAACAAAGACACACAAATGTTTGTCTAGAGTAATTTGTGCTTATTAGTACACTTGAACTGGATCATCGAAGGTCAGAAGCAAAGACATTGCTTAATAGAATGGGATTAAATACATAAAGCATATTTGTGTTGTTTAACATTTAATTATTGCAGGTTTGCGTCATTATTCTGAGTTGCATTATTTTTATTAATTTTGAGGAATACTGAATCTGTGTTGTTTTTGTGAGTGAGATAATGCATATTCATATTTATTTTAGAACTACAGTAACATCTTCTGATTTCTCTCAGCATGAGGACACCAGAGCTGTCAATCAATACATTGGGGGGAAAAAAGTAACTTGCGTTACTTATTTGAAAAAGTAACTCAGATATTCTCTTGTAAATTAAAAAGTAATGCGTTACTTTACTAGTTCCTTCATTTCATTTTCATTAATTTATTTAACCAGGAAGAGACTCCAAGATAGGCAGCCGAGTTTGCATATACAAATAAACAACGTAGTTACAACATGCATTACAAATCCAACATATAACCAGTTAAAAACAATTACACACCATTAAGTTGCTCTCAAGATTACATAATAAAGACTTAAAATAATTATAAGACACCAAGTTTTGTAACTTCATCTCCTTTTGAAGAAGATTCCAATCTGAGGCTGCAGCATATTTAAAAGAGGTTTTACCAAGCTCAGTTCTGACAAAAGGTATACAGAGATTGTAAATTGATTGAGAACGCAATGAATGATTTCCAATTAAAGTCCTTTGTATAAAGTAACAGAGATACTTCGGCAAATAACCCAAAATTGCTTTATATATCAACAAATGCCAGTGCATTTTTCTCCATATTCTCAAGGAAGGCCATGCAACTCTTTCATATAAATCACAATGACGAGTTGAAAATTTACAGTCAGTAATAAATCTCAGAGCACCGTGGTACAAAGCATCCAAGGAAGAAAGAAGGGAAGAGGGGGCATGCTGGTAAACCACATCCCCATATTCGAGAATCGGTAAAAATGCAGCGGACACTGGTTTTTTCCTCACCTTAAATGGGAAACATGACTTATTTCTAAAGAAAAACCCTAACTTCTTCTTTTACTTGAAAAAAGTAATCTGATTGCGTAACTCGCGTTACTTGTAACGCGTTACCCCAGACACTGGTGACGTCACAGCAGGTGTCAGTCTAAAGATGACGTCATCCCTGAGTAACTGTCAATCAAAATAAAAAATAGAAGTACCTTGAATTAAAAAAAAAAGTATGACTAAACATGCGATCGATTCAGAGCAATGCTTTTTAATTAAATGTTAGATTTATAGTCTTCTAACTCGAATAATAGTTGGTATATTATATGTAAGTTCCAACTGAGTGTGTTGATTCTGAAGCATGTGATCAGTCTTATTAAGTCAGGTGTTCATAATCTTTATAATAAGACACACCCTATGAAGGATGAGGAACATCCGCCTTCTGTTTAGCAGCCTTAAACTTTATGACCAATAAGCCTGGTGACGGTAAATAGCCTAATAATGTTTATCTTTTCCAGGTAATATATTACATTAGAGTTGGCCACCTTGTGGATGAACTGTGGAGATGCAGTGTATATTGAATATATATATATATATATATATATATATATATATATATATATTCTCCACATTTTAGCAGCCTTAAATTGAACTTAAATTAAACTTTAACTTAAATTGAAATAAAATCGGAAAATATGAAAATAAAAGCTGATTTCAAATATCAATACAAACTCAGTGCTACTAAAATAACACTGGCCAACAGCCAGTGAACACATTTTATTTGGCGCAGTCCCGCAGACTCCAACCAACCCCAAACGCAGTTCATCTTCTCGGTCCCACCCATTTACGCGTCGTCGCGCCTGCTATGCGCGGACTCCCCGCAGACCCGCCCGCTCAGCGCAGCGCAGTCATCTGAGTGTGTGTGTGTGTGTGTGTGCGTGAGAGAGAGAGTGAGAGAGATAGTCTCCAGCATTAGGGCCAAGCACTGAGGTGTCAGCGCATCCGGACACAGGACAGCCATGGCCCTGCTCGATCTCGCCCTGCAAGGCTTCTCCATCTTCGGCTTCCTCTTGTTCATCGTGCTCTGGCTCATGCACCTCGTGTCCATCATCTACGTGTAAGTGAATGCGGCATCATTGATTTGAGAGAAACCATGAAACGCGACGCCGATCGCGAGCTTGGAGCGTAGACAGACTCGTTGATTGTAACGGGAGCGTTGTAACGTGTTGCGGCGCGGCGCGTCGCTGCGTTGAGTGCAGAATGGGGTGTCTCACCAACAGGAACACGGGTTTCCTCTGCGGCGCGGTGTAACTGCTACTGCGTGAAAACATGTTTGTATATATCAAAACGATCATATTGCTAGCACGGCTGGCGGGGGATACATTCATATTAACAGTACTACATTAATCTCGTTTCTTCTCTTTAGCGATGATAGTTAGCATAGCTACTGCGCACCGGTCGTGTTATTTTATTCGTTACTCTACAAAGTCTAATGGGGTTTTAAATCACTCGGGGGTTTAATTTCTCAGGAGGCTTTTATTAATTGTCTGGTGAGAGTCAAAGCGACTCCCGCTTCACTAGACACCCGGCTTTCATGGTTTAAATGGCATGTGTTTATATTGTAATGGTTTTGTTTGGGTTAGTCGTGTTTAGAAAACCTGTCCTCACCAACACGGTTGTTTACCATTGATACAATCCACAGTTTTCTATGAAGATAACCAATGTTGTTTATTATTCATAACATGCCGTCTCCCATTTATTATCTAATATCATATAAATCTATTCTGTCAGGTGGGCATACCTATTTTAACAACAGGCTATTTACTGATGCCATTTTAGAATAATATGGAATTTTTGTATATATATATATATATATATATATATATATACACATATACACACACACACACACACTACCGCTCAAAAGTTTGGTATCAGAACGATTTTAATGTTTTTTACGGGAGTTTCTTATGCTCATCAAGGCTGCATTTATTTGATCAAAAATACAGGAAAAAAATTTATATTGTGAAATATTATTACGATGTAAAATAGTGTTTTTCTTATTTTAATATACATTGTCAGTATGAATATTCTATGGGGAAAAGCCGCTAAAGGGTCTGAAAGTTGCTAAATCTAGTGCTTAAGTCACGCTCGTGTGTGTGTGAGACAGAAAGTGAGTGAAACACAAACAAACACACATTTTTATCAAATAATACGTCATTAATAGTGGTTCACTTCCGTGATTTAGTACGATTGCGTTCACATCAGCAGCAAACCATATACCATAGTTCACTTGAACCGTACCCCAGACCACCCTTTTTAAACGGACTCGGGTACGGTTCGTGGGTGCGCACCCGAGTTCGGAAGACAGCGTTCACATCATCCAAACGTACCGAACTCTGACGTCAATCGAACCCGGGTGCGCACCAGAAGTGCTAGTGTGAAAGCACCATTACTGATCCCAAACTTTTGACCGGTAGTATATATATATTTGTATATTTCCCCCAAATTGTATTGTAAAATGGCATCAATAACCTATATGCAGTATATATAGACAATATTTAAAGTATATATATATATATATATATATATTCAGTCAAGTGTATCTGATCTTCTGGTTGGTAGTGTATATCATATGATACTCAGGCTATAATGAACTGAACTTTGTTGACTAGGGAGCTGTGGGTTGGGAAATTCCTCCACCTGCAACATTGTGTCATGTGAGTTGGCTTGGTTTCTGTCATGCTCTGATCCTACTACAGAATAACTTCTCATTCTCATTCGCTTTCGGCGTTCTGATCTGAGTCAGGCTGATCATGCAGGCTCCTCTTGTTTGTGTCCATCTTACACAATTGTTTTTGGACATTTGCAAACTCCCAAATGATGTGTCCGTGTTCACCCGCTAATGCAAAAAAGGTCGCCGTGGGTCATACGACTCATTCTAATAAGTCTCGAGATGTCAGTTCCCTTTGTTGGTGTGTTATCATGCGTTATGAAATGCTTATGACATACTGTAATTTTTATTTCCACTCTGCTCATGAGCTTTTGTGTTGGTGTTCATTTTTACCTTTGAACAAGTTCCAGGTTTTAAGATCTATTTTTAATGACAAAACAAGTCAGGTCTCAGAACCTCAACAATCCTAGCAAGTTTTTAAGTCATCATGCACTCATAAATGAACATGTGGTTTCTTTTAAAAGCTTTGGAACAAAGAGCCGTTGCAAAAATTTGACTGAAAATCCACTTTTTAAATGGATTCTGGTCTGAAAAGATGACCGTGACGTGATGTTTTTTTAATGCTTCATTATGACTTTGGCCACACAACGGCACACAGCTGGTCATTCTACTAGTGCTGTCCACCACTGTAAGGTCATTAACATTGATCTGTTGTGAGACAGAAATGAAAGGACAGAATTCCCTGATCAGGTTGTACCCTGAGGTCAACTGCTTTCTTTATAACAGATAGTAGTTCACTTGTTGACTGGCGTTATGTTGCTCCTTGAGCCCTGATGATGCATCTTTGTAAATGGACAATGGTCTGTTATTAGTATTTTCCTTTATATGTTTAGAGTCAAAGGTCTTTTTATGGATTTTCTTTTAAAATCACAAGAAAACGTATTAGCAACCCTTTTTTGACACATGAAGCGTCCACAGAAAGTAAATAAAATTTATTTTTAAATACTTTTTTTTTTATTGTTTATCTGATTGGGTAATTGTTCAACGGCAGTGTCAGAGAGATGTTAAAGGGTTAGTTCACCCAAAAATGAAAATTAGCCCATAAATTACTACCCTCAAGTTATCCTAGGTGTATATGACTTTCTTCTTTCAGTCTTTGATCTTTCAAGCTGTTTAATGCCACTCAGCGGGTGTTGCACGCATCAGTCCAAAAGCAGTTAAATAAAATGCGCCCATCCATTAAAAAAAAGTGTCTCGCACGGCTCCGGGGGGTGAACAAAGGCCTTCTGTAGCGAATCGATGTGTTTTTGTAAGAAAAATATCCATATTCAAAACGTAATCATTAATATAATAATCATTTTAATGTAGCTTGCGATCACTGTTGTAAATGGAAGCAGTTCCGGGGGAGTGACGTATGAGGTCAGTGCTGCGCATGCGCCGCTCAGAAGTGACACACACGGAAACGCAGCGGAGAGATCAAAACAAAACAACGGTCACTAATTAGAAGTACAAAACGAGGATTTGTAAAGAAGAATGTCGGAGGATTTCGATATAAGCCAAAAGGAGACTGGTTTTGCTTTGCTAAAGTAAGGAAACTTTGCTTCCTTTGCTCCTGTAAACAAACTGTGGTTTTCACGAGACTCACCGGCGCATGCGCAGCGCTGAACTCATACGTCATCTGCCTGGAGCTGCTTCCGTGTACAACAGTGAGCGCAAGCTACATTAAAGTGATTATTACGTTTTGAATATGGATATTTTTCTTACAAAAACGAATCGATTCGCTACAGAAGGCCTTTGTTCACCCCCCCGGAGCCATGTGAGACACTTTTTTTTATGGATGGTCGCTTTTTATTTAACTGCTTTTGGACTGATGCGTGCAACACCCGCTGAGTGCCATGAAACAGCTTGAAAAATCAAAGACAATTTTTAATATAACTCCGACTGGATTCGTCTGAAAGAAGAAAGTCATATACACCTAGGATGACTTGAGGGTGACTAATTTATGGGCTAATTTTAATTTCTGGCTGAACTAACCCTTTAAGATGAAGAAATACAGGTTGGGTTATGTAACCGAGAGGATCTTTGAGTTCCGAGTACACCTAGTTTCAGTACTGAGGTGTGGGGATGGTGTGATGCCCGTCCTTTGGGAAACTCACCCAAGTGGAGTCCTTCCTCGTGTGCTGTGTTTCCTGTTCCTCACCTCTGATGTTACTCCTGTGGTATGTGACATTTGACCCAGTGTGATGGGACCTCTTTGCATAAAGTCGGTAAGTTGGTCATATCTTCATGGCTTCAAAGAGAAAGTACTGATAGTTGGGACTGATTGACGGGAAAAGATAAGTTCACTTTTACCAAAAGTTTTAACTAGATTTTCACTTATTGGCTCACTACAGCCCTATATGAGTCTTTTTTTGAAGTAGAGGTATGACCACATTAGAGACCGTTTGGATGAAATTGTCTGTTGTCAGTAGTGATGTATGAAGTACAGACCAAACCAAGCAACAAGCAAATATTTTACGAAATTGGCACGGGTACACGGTAAATGTGCCTGCACCTTAAATCTCTGGAGTTTTTCATTGTATCATTCACTATAAAATTAGTAAGTAAAATAGTAGGTCAAATGCATCTTTCAAGTCTTAATAAAAAACAATTTTTCTGCTTGTAGTTTAGATTTGTTCTTATCAATTTTTGAAGTTTTTTTGACCTCACCACAAAAAAAAAAAAATACATTTTATTTTTTCCAATTTTTTTATGTATACAAAAATATTTTTCAAAAACTGAATTTTTTATTAAACACGCATTTTTTTCTTAACAAAACTGTCATGGTTTATTCTAGAGGTCGACCGATTAATCGGCCGATTTTTGGCATTTTTTAATGAATCTGCATCGGCAGATTTATAGGCAGGCGCATCTGCGGGCAGCTAAGCGTTGTTGCAGAACGCCGGAGAATCTCTCTCTGGCTGTGTGAGAGACGGAGCAACTCACACTCTGCAGCCGCTTCTTGTTCACACACAGCTTCAGCTAATGATGGCAGGGCAAAACAGACCGTTTCGAAAGCTTAATTACGTTTTACCCTACTAGGATTGATGCTGAAAAGGTATCATATTCATAAGTGCAACAAGTCATTTGCATGTGAAAGTAGAAACACATGCAATTCAGACGAAACTTCTGGGCTGATTATAACGTGCACATTAACTTTCCTCATGAAATGTGTGCGTAGGTCCGACAATAGCATCCACGATGACATCGCTCATGGCCAGTGCACTCTAAGCAGTTATGAGCAGTAGGCTGTGTAATATGTGTGAACTCTTTTATTTTTGTTATCACTTGGCCATTTGACTTATAGCAGTGTCCAGTGTTTCCCATACATTGAGTTATTTGTGGCGGCTCGTCACCGCCACAAATAGATTTCCCAAAGGGCTTATAATTCGTTCTGCGTTTTTATTTGAATGTATCATTGAAAAGAACTAGTGGTCGACCGATATATATCGCCAATGCCGATATATCGGCCGATATCTGCCATTTTTCAAATATCGGCATCGGCCGATAACTTTTTCTGTTTGGCCGATGTGGTCGACATTTATTTTGACGTTGCGTCTGAATTTTATTTTGAAGGCGCCGAGAACGGCTGCGGCAGCGCCTGAGCACACAGTGCTCACATTTTCCCTCTTGTTCGCTGTTGTCATTCAGTTCTGTCTAATACGGATAGAAGTTTATCTAATAATCAGATAGAACTGTTAAACAAAGGAATTAAAATGTATACAAAAAAGTATTATAACGATTGATTTAATATTATTAAAGGCAAACATATATAATACTTTCTCGTTTGCCGTCAGCATTCCGCAAATACGCATTTATATAATTTAAATCTTTGAATTTATGAATATTAATGAACATTTAATTTTACAAACCTCGCAGACTTAAGGCCCTTTCACACGGTACGCAGCAGTCGCGAGTGTCTAGTTCATTCTCAATGGGAGACATGCGGAAATGGGGTGCTCATGTACCCAAAATCCTGCCGTTTCCACGGGCACGGCTCTTCGCAGCAGGCGCCGCCAAAGATACAAATATTTTATCTTTTTATGATCGGCAGTGGCAGCCGCATCGGTTTCAACCAATCAGTGAACATTTAACTGAACTGCCTATTGGAAAAATAGAGGAGAAGATTGTTTTGTAAGTGTAATAGATTTCCCAGAACTGTATGCCCCATCAAAAAACTCATACAGAGACGTAAATAAAATTATATTTCATTCAATCGTAACCTCACAGGTATGCTCTTTAGGCAAATCATCAAAAACATCTTCACTTGTGCCAAACGAAAATAAAAGGTAAATAATGACAACAATTAATAGCAGAATGACACAAACACAAATTTCCGTAATGTTTTTAGTAAATACAAAGGTGATGTTGACAACTGTAACTATGACAATGTCCGCTCCGAAATGATTTCAAATTTCTTAAATATGAATTAAAATAAATACAATTATATCGGCTCTCGGCTACCCTGCTTTCCAAGATAACTGTATCGGCTGTCAAAAAACCCATATCGGTCGACCACTAAAAAGAACCGACCGTCTTCAGAAAAGCTTTGATGTCATTTTCATTTAGTCTTTCCTGTAATGCCTGATAAAGTACTGTTTGTGAGCGCAGTGCTTATTCGATTACAGCTTTCGTTACTGGGGAAACCGCTATACCTTCCTCTCCAACAGCGCCTCCTGCTGGCAGAGAATGAATTTGCATTTGCAAGTCTGTGGGAAACACTGGTGTCTGTCAGCAAACATAAACTAAAAGCATGCTTCAGAACTGTTTTGAGAAGGTGCTAAAGTTTTGAGCCATGTATTATTACTCTGAATTAGGCTACTACTACTATTACTATCTTGTACCCTGCAATAATCATTTACTCAAACTCACTTTTATGAGATGGAGAAGAAAATCGGCCAAAAAATCTCCATCATATATCGGCCATCGGCTGCCCTGATTTCTAAATATCTGCATCGGCCAGTGAAAAACCCATATGGGTCGACCTCTAGTTTATACAGCTATAAAGTCATGAAAGTTACATATAAATTCATCAATTTATTATTTGTTAATTATTATATTTTTATTATAATTCCAGCATTAACATATTAATTCATAACTTTTTTTTCTGGAAAACGAAGGTGTTTTTCTTATGTCGTGGCATAAAGACATACATGTTGTTTTAATGTAGAGAGTATATTCAGTTCATTCAACTGAACGAAGGTTTCATACAGTGACGCAAGACCATCAGGTGATCCTTATTGAGAGCCCTGCCTCTCCTCGAGCAGCACGAGTTTGAAAGTGTCCTTCATATCTGTAGAACAATGCAGGTTGAGTTGGACATATGACAGAGCATATCTGTGCCAAATACACTCCTTCTGGGTTTGTATAATTTTCAGAAAGTTTTCTGTCGAGTATGGCCCTGTATGAAGGGTGGAATTCCTTGTATGGGCACTTTTACTGGAAGAGTGACTGCACCCATCAACCAGAGGGAAAGCAAGAGCAGCCCATCAGCAGCGTGCTTCATTTGGGTTACAGAAGTCATTGGCAGCTCTGCACAGAACTTGCTCAAGAAGGATTTGTAATTTTGTTTCTAGATCACGAATTCAACAATGTCACCAAATAAGTGTGCTATTGGTTGTAAGGGAAAGATAACTATGTTCAGCTTCCCAAAGAACCCAGTGTTCATTCCTGTTTTGTTTATTTATTGATTTATTATATTTTACAAAAGCTGTACATGCTCGTGACTCTTTAGCTCCGCCCACGGCATGCCTCCAGGAGCTCGACTGTTTTCGGAGAGAAGCGGTGCCGCTGTATCTGTATTTTTTTTTAATCTGATAAAACTAAAGACTGTTCAGAGATATGAAGGATGCAGTACTACTCTCTAGGTACTCAAGATTAACATAAGATTGTCAGAAACTTTGAAACCAAATTGAAGTAGTATAACTGATGCATACTGAGCACTAGCATATGACCATTTATTATGCTGTACTTTAGAAATGTGCCTCCCACATACAAATCTATGAAATAATGCTTTATTTTAAAAGCTGTGTTTCCACCTTGGGGCATCCGTGTACCATGAATAATCAAAGGAAATGAATTCCTGATGGTTCATTAAAATTTATACATTGTTATTTTAGGAATGTAGTCTTTGAGCACTGGGTAGTGGTGTTGCTTCCCTTTCCGCTAATGGTGTGAGGTGGTGAGATGAGGCCGTGTTGCCCCCCATATTTAATGGAGCGTGAGAGAGGCAGACACCTCCAGCAGGCATGAACTGATGAAGAGCTGTTGTAAACACATGTGCAGAGCAGAGTGAATGAGAGGCCTTTCCTTCACTAACATAATATTACATATGATTTTGTAGGTCATCAAGAGAGGGCTAGACATTGTTTGCCTTTTTACAACTTTATTGATGGTAAAAAGATGGAAATTATAGAGAGAAGTGTGTGGGATGGGATCAGGCAATGTGGGAAATGAACATTTAGGTAAGGTGGCTTATGTAATGTGTGTGTTTTAAATATATGATATGTACTGATTATTATGCTTAAGGGTTAAAAAATAAATGTAAATTTAAAAAAAACAACAGCAACAAAAATAATGATTAATAACTTTTTTTTTAGCTACGTTTCACTATTTTCAACATTCATGATTGTCGCATTTCAACAATTCCCCTAGTGGCAGTCGCATGGTAAATTTGAAAATTGGTCGTAAAGCAGCCGTTACCCTCCACTTATTCACCATGTTAAAATGTATTAATAGTGAAATAAATATGTCCACACAAAACAAATGACCGTCAATACATTTTAAATAAAAGCATAGGTTTTTCCAGAGTTAAATACCATAAAAAAATTATTATTTTGGACATAATTATTCATAACTGCCTTGTTTTACAGAAAACATGTTTAAAACATTGTTTAAGTGCAAAAATATTGCTAGTTCTCATCTTGTGCTCATAGTTTTAGAATTAGAACACACCAAAAACTCAAAATGGATCAAAAAATATATGCATATGATCATAACTCTCTGCAAATAAATGAATTGTTGTGTGTTTGGGATGGTGAAAAGGCAACTTAAAGCTAAGAGCGCTATGCATTTCTCACTTGAGAGAAATATTTGCTAGTTAGGTTGAATAATACACAAAAATAATACATCTAGCAAGTTACTTTCCCATTAAGCAAATGCCATTTATTCCTAAATAGCATATAAACCGATAACTGATTATGAAGAAAAGTTTGATTAGCTGTAACAAATATCGGTTAAAATGATTATCGGTCTTTATAATTTGCATATCTATGTATAATACGACTTTATGCTTATAGTCTGAAATTTATTTGGACAACTGTTCTGTACACTGCTTTTAATCAATTAGTCAGGCAATCAGTTAATGCTGATATTTTCAAAATGGCCAAATATCTGTAGATTAATCTGCCTGGCCGATATACTGTATATCGCTTCATTATGCACTAATAGAAATGGCAGTTTATAGAGTTTTAGCTCTCATTTTCTTAATGCTCAGTCTTGGCATTAGATGGAGCTTAACATGTTGTTTTAAATTCACAAGAAAGTGCCAACAGTGATGTTTTGGCAGTCAAGATAGACAAACTTATCTCTCAGAACCAAACATGCTCAGCCAGCAAAATCTTTCTTCCAGCTTTTAATGGCTACTGCTGGCTACTGTGCTGGCAAGTGTCAGGAAAGACTCCAGACCCTTCAGACAGGAACCGATAGGAAGTGCACAAGTGGAGATCCTGAGAAGCAGAGGGTGCCGGAATTGCTGATCAAATCGCCCAATTTTAAAATGCCTCTATAAACATTGACACGGTTAACTCGGCATTACCTGAGCATTGGGCCATCAAAACAAGACATAATATGAACACGGACAGTTCTCCGAAATAGTTTGAATATAAGAGGGTTTTTAAAGAGTTTTGTGACATCCAGGAATGCTCTGATTTGATTTCCGTCCTGAAACTGAGCCAAAGAGGTGCTCGTAACATCATAAATATAATAAAAGCTGGCCACCTGACCCCATAGACTTTGAGAGACTTTCTTTTTTAATCAAAGTGTAATAAGTGTGAACTGACATAACTGACATATCTTTAATAGTGAAACTGCAGTAACTTGGGAAATTAAACCAGTTGGATCACCTGCCTTGTTGCGGTACATAGATGAACTATCAGCTGCCAGTCAAACTGCAAACAAACAGTTGATCACTGTTTAAAATAATGCACCGTCCCACTGCATGCTTGTGTGCTGCAGCCTTCATTTGGTTACTGCAGGATGCTTGCAAATAGAGTCACCAGGATTTGACTCAATGTGAACTCGACTCAAAACCTCCCTGAAATTCACCATCCTGCACAAAGAAAGCAACATAACATCCTGCTTGCATGGATATACACACAACATGTTTTACCCTGTGGACACCTGAAATGCACTTATAATTTTTGAAATGCACTTATAAAAGTAATGCATTACAATATTGAGTTGCTTTCTAAAAAAAAAAAGTAACAAATTGCTTTACTTAGTTACTTTTTGTGGAAAGTAATGTTACGTTACATTTGTGTTACTTTTTCTGATCTGGGCTGGGCTCTTTTTTCTCTCTTGAGCAATAAAAATAAGACAAATGTTATGTTTATTTAAAGTAAATTTTGCTTATTAGTATGGTTGAATTGGATCATCAAAGGTCGGCATCAAAGACATTATGGGGTAAAATACATAAAGGAAATTTGTGTCATTTACCGTTTTTAAATATTGCAGGTTTGCGTCATGTTCTGAATTTGCATTTGCACGGTTTTTATTCATTTTGAGGAATACTGAATCTGTTTTTCGTGTTAGTGAGATGAGTAAATGCATGTTCACATTTAGTCTAGAATTACTGTACAGTAACCTCAGCATGGGCTATCAGTCAGTCAATGGGAAAACAAAGTAACTCAGATATTTTCTTGTTACTTTGCTAGTTACTTGAAAAAAAGTAATCCGTTTACGTAAATTGCGTTACTTGTAATTAGGGTTGCAAAGGGGTGGCACATTTCCGGAAACTTTCCAAAAATCCCTGGAATATTCCAAAAAAATCCTGGAAAGTTTCCAAAATTTCTGAAATATTTCAGGAATTTTCCGGAAATTTCCCCCCCTTTTGCAACCCTACTTGTAATGTGTTACACCCAACACTGAAATGCACAGTGTAATATAAAACATTCCTTGTCTCTCTTTTCAGCCGTCTGCATCTCAACAAGAAGACCACAGAAAAGGTGCCATACAGCAAACTGGCTGGTGTGTCGCTGCTGAAGCCCCTCAAGGGTGTGGACCCCAATCTCATAAACAATCTGGAGACATTTTTCGAGCTGGACTATCCCAAGGTACCTTCCTCTAAACTCTGACCTTTTTGTTGCTCGCGCTGCTGTTTCAAGTTGCTGACAGTCATGTTCATGTCATGTTGTTATTATTATATGCATTTGCTATTATGTGTTTGAAAAACCCTTAATTACAAAACTTCAGGGTGACTCATTCTGACCTATATTTGCTACGGACAGAAATGATGCCTAAAATTGTGTGGTTTGAGGAGAGGTGTGCTATTATCTTCCATGCAGTCAAACTTAGTTTTTTTGGGGGTAGACAAATTAAAGATTTAAAATTGAATTGGTTAAAAGAAGTTAAATATTGACATTAAGTCTCATACTTCAGTTTGCTTTGAAGAGATTGTGTCAAGACATGAGACTCTCATTTTCAACCACACTTTTTGATTTGGCTGGATGATACTGTCAGTTATTGCTCATATGTGTACCATTCTTGTTTTTTTTTTAGCATTTACCAATTTTCACATTTGTCCTGTCAAAACCACTGGCATGTCCTTTCATCAGGTTTGCGTGGTCTTTTGACCTTTTAAGGACTTTTGCAATGGCTTTCTGCCTCTTAATTCATGAAACACGATCTGAGTAGTCTGAATTTCTGTTTTAACATTTGATGTTAGTTTGATTGAGTCTTTCCATTGTTGAGCTTGCAACTCAAGTCTGTAAAATGTATGTAGATAAATATCACAATATTTAGAAAAACATATATATATATATATATATATATATATATATATATACAATACAATGTATACCTATATAAATATATATAGATACAATATATATATATATATATATATATTCGTATAATTCACAACTTTTGCAACAGTACGTATGTTCATTTGTTAGGTGGTAAATGTGTGACTTCCTGTAGAAACCTGAGTGTCGTGTCTAAGTGGTTGTGGGAAATGTCCGTTTAAATTCTCATTATGTTTATAGAAAGAAAATGTGGTTAGCCCACCAGATGCTGGTGGGTCATTGCACCCTGATGATGGAAATGCTGGGCAATCGAGATGGCATTTATCTGTTACACACTGCTGCTGTTTTCCCGCATTGCTGTCATGTGCAGCTTGGTTTATGTTCTCTGCAGTTTTTTTGCTTGTGACTAGAGTCAGACTGCATTGCTGGGATGTTTTAGAACAAACTGGGTGAATTGTAGTAGGCCACCAACATAGAAAGCTGGAGATGCTCATACAAAGATGAAACAAAACTAAACTAAATTCCCAGAAGCAATGCTGCTTTGTTTTTATGTAAATAAAGTTTATGTTCTCGGTTTATGGGATATTCCTATCTGACATTCTTAAGGCACTGACTGGAGAGTTTCAACGGCTATTTTTAATAGGTGTTCAAATTTTCCTAGCAAATGTATGTATCCGAAGGACGTCCCAAATATTCAGGCCTGAGCATTTTGAAAGGTACAATTGTACCTCCTTGATGAGGTACATACAAAACCTGTCCAGGTCACATTAATATGACCTTATATTTTGCATAAAGAGACTAAAGCCAACTTTTAGCATTTTGCCATAATTTCAGGATCATCTCCCCACAAATTTTCAGTGTTCAGAAGTTTGGGGCTGGTTCAATTGTGTAATGTTTTGGAAAGAAGTCTCTTCTGCTCACCAAAGCTGCATTTATTTGACAAAAAATACAGTAAAAACAGTAATATTGTGAAATAGTATTACAATTTAAAATAACCGTTTTCTGTTTGAATATGTTTTAAAGTGTAATTTATTCCTGTGATGCAAAGCTGAATTTTCAGCATCATTACTCCAGTCTTCAGTGATCCTCCAAAAATCATTCTAATGTGCTGATTTAAAAAAAATTAAATAATAATAATGATTATTTTTTTAGATTCTACAATAAGCTTAATTTTCTAAGTCCTGGATATGTTCTTCATGAGGTTCACCCATCAGGACTTGCTAAAGGCGGTGACTGTTTAGCAATAATGAAGAGGTTACGGCAGACGTGATGGAAACACGCAGGGTGCGTCCCCTGTTAATACATACTCATCTTTGTTGCTGAGCACTGCCACCATCTAATTACAGTGTTTCCATTTTGATTCGTGACTTGAGCACAAAGCTTTTGATCAAATCACTGATGCTTTTCTAATGAGGAGCTTTTCCAGGTGTGGCTGCTCTGCGAAATAACCCATTTACCGTTGGATGATTTGTAAGCCATCTGTTAGAGCTCCTAAATTAAAAATGAAATTGATCTGGCATATAATATGCAATTCCATGACCTACCCTAAACAGAAAGTCCAGTCCCCTCAATCTCTTATGATGGAATTATAGTTAAAAAAAACTTGATTGCTAGTAATGCTACTAGAACTGCACTGCATTTGTTTGTATGAACCTGAATCTAATCTATAGGCAGTCCAATATAACCGTGACCGCTATCTTATTCAGTGGCCTTAGTTGGTTTTGGGAATATTTTTCTCATTCATTTTGTCAATGCAATAAATTTTTTTTTATTATAAATAAAGAATTCTAAATCAACTCTGAAATCACACATCTTTACCAAGTATTTAAAAAAAAAAAGTACATTTAAAATGTTGTAGCTGAATCAGCTGGTTTTTCTGGGTCAGTTTTTAATGTATTTTCATTAGACCTTTATTGTATTACAGTAAAAATGCTTTTCTTTTCTTTTTTTAAACCGTTAAAAACTACTACAGATATTACAATAAATCATTGCACTTGGGGTTTCTGGGTCAATTTTGGGTTTTTTTTTTAACGTGTTTTCATATCAGACCCTACAGTACTTCATACCATTTTAATACCAATTAACTTTAGATAGCTAGGTTGCTATGTGACTAGCTAACTTTAGCTAACACAGCTTAGCTGGCCTGCAAAAACTCACCATGACCCTTCTTTCTCATTTCCATTTTACATGTGACTTCTCTGATTGGTTGATTACACTTTGGGATTATGGGTAGTGTAGTAATTCAGCAATTGAACAATAAAAAATCTTTTTTAAAACCCACTGCTTTTTTTTCTCGCAGGCCGCCTCAAAGTACAATAATGTATACCTAGAAATCCAGTCATTACTTTCTCGATCAATCAATTTCTGCATTATTTTTATATGATTAAAGGCAGAAGACTCAGTGATGATTCATCGTTTCTTCTGTAGACTTTCGCAATGAGTCACGAGCGAATGAAGGTTGAGGTTTCTGTAGTTCAGTCTTCGATCAAAGTGTTGGTGGTGGATAAAGCTCTGCTGCTCTTCCTGTGCTCCGCTCAAGATTCGGGTGATGTGTGTGTGAAGCGAGATGACGGGGTACATTATTTCTGCAGTGGTGCATTCAGACAGTCTGCTCTATTTTCTGTGGAACATCTGTTTGAGCAGCACAGATGTTGATTCTTCCTCCAGCTGCTGCTCTTTGTTGGAGAAGTGGTTCCCCTCTTTAGGAGCGTTCCTTGTGAATTTTCAAGTGAACAACAGGAGGAAAAACTTGATTGCTAGTAATGCTACTAGAACTGCACTGCATTTGTTTGTATGAACCTGAATCTAATCTATAGGCAGTCCAATATAACCGTGACCGCTATCTTATTCAGTGGCCTTAGTTGGTTTTGGGAATATTTTTCTCATTAATTTTGTCAATGCGATAATTTTTTTTTTATTATAAATAAAGAATTCTAAATCAACTCTGAAATCACACATCTTTACCAAGTATTTTTAAAAAAAAAGTACATTTAAAATGTTGTAGCTGAATCAGCTGGTTTTTCTGGGTCAGTTTTTAATGTATTTTCATTAGACCTTTATTGTATTACAGTAAAAATGCTTTTCTTTTCTTTTTTAAACCGTTAAAAACTACTACAGATATTACAATAAATCATTGCACTTGGGGTTTCTGGGTCAATTTTGGGGTTTTTTTTAACGTGTTTTTATATCAGACCCTACAGTACTTCATACCATTTTAATACCAATTAACTTTAGATAGCTAGGTTGCTATGTGACTAGCTAACTTTAGCTAACACAGCTTAGCTGGCCTGCAAAAACTCACCATGACCCTTCTTTCTCATTTCCATTTTACATGTGACTTCTCTGATTGGTTGATTACACTTTGGGATTATGGGTAGTGTAGTAATTCAGCAATTGAACAATAAAAATCTTTTTTAAAACCCACTGCTTTTTTTTCTCGCAGGCCGCCTCAAAGAAAACGCCCCTGTACAATAATGTATACCTAGAAATCCAGTCATTACTTTCTCGATCAATCAATTTCTGCATTATTTTTATATGATTAAAGGCAGAAGCCTCAGTGATGATTCATCGTTTCTTCTGTAGACTTTCGCAATGAGTCACGTGCTTGAATTTTAATGTAGTGCTTTCAAGGTTTGAAAAGTGCTTGGATTTTGGATAAATGGCTTGAAATTGCAATTGCATTGGTTTCATAATAATTTGCTTTAATAATGAATAGTTTGTTAATTTTGTTGAATAAACATTTTAGTCAAAATGCAGAGCGGGTGTTTTATATTAATGTATCTCTAAAGGGAACTGCCTTCAGAAAAGTTTCGATGGCATTTTCATTTCATCTCTCATACTATATAATGTTTGATAAAGTAGCGTTTATTAGCGCAGCACTGCTTTATGTACAGCCGTTACCGGGGAAACCACATTATTTCTGCTGCTCCGAAAGCGCCGCCTGCTGGCAAAGGATGAATGTGCATTTTTCAATCAACCTGTCTGCTGTTTTTGTTCAGAACCGTGTGAAAATCGACCCGTGTTTTTACACCGCATAGACAGAGTTGTGAATGTGGATAGACAAAAAGCTAATGTGCCTTCAAAAAAAAATAAAAATAGTAAGATGTGTGTGCTTTAAACTAAAATAATAGACTTTTGCTTTGGAGAGGGTGTAAGAACCCTGCTTAATCCATGAGATTGTATCTGTCAGAACATGTCAGCATCTCTAGGGCAGTTGTTTCTCTTTCAGCATGCATTCATTCTTTTACAGTTCTTTTACTGTAGGTCAAGCACCACCATCACTCAGCCTTGCCTATACAGGCTCATAGCCAATGGTATTATGGAGTTTTTTCACTAAAATAACCTTATTCAGTTTGTGGGATTAAAAATCCCATCATCTGCCAAAACAAAATTCTAACAAAATTAAAAAGTGATTATTGTTTGAATAACCGCTCAGTTAATATATTTAATCTGCATTTTTGGTGCATTTTGCCATGTAAGGTATGGAAAGAATGATAATTCAGTGCTTGAACAGCTAGGCTATTGCTAAAACTTGTAAATATTAAATTTTGTTGGTTACATTTTATTGCAATTTTTATCAGCAGCAATTTCATCGGTTTGCCTCCAAGGGATGCTTGTATTAATAAACCGAATAATGTTAAAACTTAAATGTCTGGGGAAAAAAGTAGACTGACCAACAAATACAATTAAATTGATCAATTTTTTCACAAATATTTGTTACAAATATTTATTTTCATGTGTCATTTTAAACGTTTACTTGTATCTTAGGCCCACTCAGAATCAGAATAAAGAACTGTAGATTTATTTATTCATTTAGTAATTCGGCCATTGACAGATATACAGTTCATCCTTTTGTTCATTAAATATTTTGGCTGGTCATGACTGTTTATGCTTTCTACTACCAATAGGAGTGTATTACTCTGTTCAGATTAACACATATATTACAGCACAATTTGTTACAAATTTTTTTTGCCCAAGTTACTGCAGGAGTCCACAGGTTACACTGTAGTGGCCGGTCAAAATCAACTTCCAAGTGAATCTGTGGTTTAGAGAGAAAAATCTCAGTAAATGTTACCAGGAATGTTAAATGACGCACAAAACGCAGTGGAATGTGATCTCGATCTGGATGTCATGAGGGCCAGATGTTCAGCTGCTGAGAGCTGTTCAGATTGATCACATTTAAAATCTGTCATCAGTGTCCGCTTACCGAAATCACACCCTCAACCAAGTAACCAACAGTGCTAAATGTGCACCCTAAATCGTCATTTTAACTATGTTTTTATGTTTGCCTGCTAATTTGTTCGGTTGTTTGGTTAACCTCCGATCAAATTATTTCCGTCTGTCATGCTTATGTGCTGATTGCCATCTGCTATTACTTGTTCTCAAATAAACATAATCGAATCCCATCCTCAACATCAGTGTGATTTAACATGCTTTAAGGACATTCAGGAACAAGTTTTCAATAAAATGGGTCGTTAAAGTAAGAGCAACATATTTACGGAAGCTTTTGTCATTTGCTGAGCTGCATAGTTGATTTGAGCAGTGGTTTCATTTTGCATTTTTCAGTGTTTGTCTGGTCTCTGTGTTCTGTTGAAATAACACATCTAATCTACAGTCATGGCCAAAAGTTTTGGCAGTGACATAAATTTTGTGTTTTGCAAAGTTTGCTGCTTCAGTATTTGTAGATTATTTTTCCAAATGTTTCTATGGTATACTGAAAAACAATGATAAGCATATCATAAGTTTTAAAGGCTTTTTTGGCAAAAAATATGAGTCAATATTTACAGTGTTGACCCTTGTTCTTCATAACCTCTGCAATTCGCTCTGGCATGCTGGATATTAGCTTCTGGGCCAAATCCTGACTGATGGCGATCCATTCTTGCCTTATTAGTTCTTGGAGTTGATCACAATTTGTGGGCTTCTGCTTGTCCACTCACCTTTTGAGGACTGACCACAGGTTCTCTATGGGATTGAGATCCGGGGAGTTGCCTGGCCACGGATCCAAAATTTCAATGTAATGAATTTCGAGACACATCTTTATCACTCTTGCTTTGTGACATGGTGCTCCATCATGCTGGAAAATGCATGGATCATCACCAAACTGCTGAAGGATTGTTGGAAGAAGCGGCTCTTGCAGGACGTTTTGATACCATTCTTTATTCATGGCAGTGTTTCTGGGCAGAAGTCCACAACACAGGACTCATGGTAGTGTTCACCTTTTCTTCACCGAACAATCGATTTTCCAGATGTCCCAAACAGTCAGAAGGGAGCTTCATCAGAGAAAATAACTTTGTACCAGTCTTCTGCTGTCCAATCCTTGTACTTCCTGCAGAATTTCAGTCTCTCCTTGACATTTTTCTTGGAGAGAAGTAGCTTCTTTGCTGCCCTTCTTGACACCAGGCCGTTGTCCAAAAGTCTTGTATTTAATACGTTTAATACAATTTTCTTTTGGCAATTAAGTTTCCTGGAATAGATGCCCAGACCTCTAAATTCGTAATGCCAGGTGGGACATCAGCTCTGGGGTTTTAAAGTGAGGAACACTGATTATAACAGACAGTGGAGGTCAGGAAAATGGCGTAGGTGACCTGTGCCTTTCCTTGTGTAATTAATCCATTTTACTATAGAAACATTGGTCTTTCTTCTTTTACCCCTTTTGTGTTCGAGATTGCTAACTCAGCTAACCAAAGTATATGACAGTTATGTGATTGTAACGTAATCTGAAGACCGAACTTTCGTCACCGCAGTGTAGTGGCAACCAGAAAAGTTTGTCGGTTAGTAATTGCGACATTGTGGCAATGTTGTGGATCAATAGTTGTTTGTAGTTTAAACTAATTTATGTCCTCATTTGCCCAATCTACATTGTAATTTAAAGGCTATTTTAGGGGTGGGCGATATGGCAAAAATATCATATCACGATTTTTTTCAGGAAAATCACGATTCACCATTTTATCATGATTCTTTGTTATGTTATGTATTTTGCAAGTTGTCTGAGCAGTACAGCCAAACTAATTTCCCTGTTTTAAAAACAAAGTTTTGTAACAAAAAAAAACACAAAAAAAAGGAATGGCAGATATTTAGGCCAAAGTGGGCGAAGATAAAAAATCTTAAAAAATAAGAACAAAGATACACATAATATACAAATAAAACAAACAGTGCTTTATTTTTCAGGTACAGTAGGTGTATTTAGCAGTAGCATTCAAGAAATTAATTGAACAAATATAAAAGTAAAACACTATATGCACTTAGCTGTATAAATTATAGATTGATTCCCATTAAAGCAACTGTCAGTCAACTTCAGTCAAGAGCAGTGAGTGGTTTTTCTCTGTGTATTGTTGTTTTATTAACATTAAAGGGACAGACACCCAAAATGGCGTCCCTTTAATGACTAGCGGCAGCATAGTAATCTACAATTAGTCTGCTGTCACTTTAAGAGCTGCACGCATCTAATATACAGACACAGCCATTTTTCTCTCAACTGTTTACTTTCACTTTAGACACAACCAACTGTTTTTATATGTAAACCATGTGTTTTTGACAGTATTAGCACAATCAGACACAAAAGAAATCAGTAATCAGGTGTTGTTTGACCGGTTTTTTAGTGTGTGCACGCTTTAGGTGTACGCTCTCAGAAAAAGCACATGTCAGAACAGCAGGAGAATGAAATGTTTAACCGGCAAGACTTTAAAGCACAAGCAAATTATGTACTTTTGTGATTTGTGAATAAGTGCAGAGTCCCGTGTTATTTGTTGTGAATGTATGTGGCATTGTAGGCCACAGTATATTGAGACGGAGGCGCCAGAACTGTAACTGATAGAATGTGCACTGTATTACGATACTACAATATTTTTTCAAAAGCAGATCATGGAGACATTTTAATCGTCAACAATCAAAAATCGTCATATCGCACACGCCTAGGCTGTGTCAACAGAAGTGAATGAGCGGACTCAAAATTCAGTTCATTTATTAAGAAAAGCACCGAAATAAACAAAGTAGCCCAAAGTTATTATAAAATAAATAATTATATAAAAAGAGAATCAGCAAACACGATATGACCAAACTTTCGGCGTGACAACCTGTAACCTATTCGTTGTTCCTTTGTAACCATGTCGGTCATAAATTCAAGACATTTGATGCAGAGACTATTCTTTTATTGCCTATTAAATATATCAGTAAATTGTTGCCACAATGTGTCTTTGTGACATTTGTCAGTTGCAACATTGTGGCAGTGTTGTGGCTCGATAGTTGTGTGTTGGTATTTTTTAAATGTATTTTTCAATGGACAGACATGCATTAATTTTTTGCACTTGATGTTAATGTGATTCAGACTAAAATGGAAAAAATACAAAGCCCTTGAACATGGAAAGTAATAGAACTTCAGTGTCTTAAAAGGGATAGTTCACCCAAAAATGAAAATTTGATGTTTATCTGCTTACCCCCAGGGCATCCAAGATGTAAGTGACTTTGTTTCTTCAGTAGAACACAAACGAAGATTTTTAACACAAACCGTTGCAGTCTGTCAGTCATATAATGGAAGTGAATGGGAATCACGGCTTTGAGAGTAAAAAAAACCATACACAAACAAAACCAAATTAAACCCTGCGGCTCCCAACTGTTTTTATATGTAAACCATGTGTTTTTGACAGTATTAGCACAATCAGACACAAAAGAAATCAGTAATCAGGTGTTGTTTGACCGGTTTTTTAGTGTGTGCACGCTTTAGGTGTACGCTCTCAGAAAAAGCACATGTCAGAACAGCAGGAGAATGAAATGTTTAACCGGCAAGACTTTAAAGCACAAGCAAATTATGTACTTTTGTGATTTGTGAATAAGTGCAGAGTCCCGTGTTATTTGTTGTGAATGTATGTGGCATTGTAGGCCACAGTATATTGAGACGGAGGCGCCAGAACTGTAACTGATAGAATGTGCACTGTATTACGATACTACAATATTTTTTCAAAAGCAGATCATGGAGACATTTTAATCGTCAACAATCAAAAATCGTCATATCGCACACGCCTAGGCTGTGTCAACAGAAGTGAATGAGCGGACTCAAAATTCAGTTCATTTATTAAGAAAAGCACCGAAATAAACAAAGTAGCCCAAAGTTATTATAAAATAAATAATTATATAAAAAGAGAATCAGCAAACACGATATGACCAAACTTTCGGCGTGACAACCTGTAACCTATTCGTTGTTCCTTTGTAACCATGTCGGTCATAAATTCAAGACATTTGATGCAGAGACTATTCTTTTATTGCCTATTAAATATATCAGTAAATTGTTGCCACAATGTGTCTTTGTGACATTTGTCAGTTGCAACATTGTGGCAGTGTTGTGGCTCGATAGTTGTGTGTTGGTATTTTTTAAATGTATTTTTCAATGGACAGACATGCATTAATTTTTTGCACTTGATGTTAATGTGATTCAGACTAAAATAGAAAAAATACAAAGCCCTTGAACATGGAAAGTAATAGAACTTCAGTGTCTTAAAGGGATAGTTCACCCAAAAATGAAAATTTGATGTTTACCGTTGCAGTCTGTCAGTCATATAATGGAAGTGAATGGGAATCACGGCTTTGAGAGTAAAAAAAACCATACACAAACAAAACCAAATTAAACCCTGCGGCTCTTGACGATACATTGAGGTGTAAAGACACAAAACGATCGGTCTGTGCAAGAAACTGAACCGTATTTATATTGTTTTTTTTACCTCTGATTTACTGCAATGTTCGAACTGTCCTGAGCGCGTTCTCAACAGTCGGCGCGTGAGGCGTCTTCTTCTTGCTTTACGGCGGATTGCAGACTTATAAGTGCATTACCGCCACCTATCTCTCAAATGGACCATTGACACTCTATCTACAATCTCAATTAGGAGTGTCAATGGTCCATTTTAATGGTATTTACAGTATATATTTTATATAATAATTTAACATCCCTAAACACAATCACTTCTATTTTGCTGTTTTTGACACACGAATGTCACGAGATCTGAGATGTTGAACACTTGGATTTCCCCTTGCTTTCCACTTCACCTCTCTTTGACGCTAGTATTCATCTGTTATATTATTTCACAACCACATGTTTAGTCTACGATGCTCCCTCGTTCGGGCCAGGCTGATCTCGGCACAGTTCATCAGAGGCGCTCCTGATTCTTTGCACTGGATCTAAATTGGAGGGGCTGCTCCCCAGAAGCGTCTATAAATAATTGAATGAGAGCCTCCCTCTTTCAGCGCAGCACTATTACCCTGCTCGGGGTTACTGTCGCATACCCACATCTCTGAGAGCACAGAAAAGCCCCTTTGTCTTTCTGCTCCCGTGTCCCACGCCATAGCCATGGCAACATGGTCACTATGGAGTATTATGAGGTGGCTGGAGGGGGACGGGTGTCTCTTGTCAGAGCGCAGGCCTGTTCTTTCTCACTTTGGCCCTGGTGCGACTCCAAGCCTCAAACTGCCTTCTCTGAAAGTCTTTATGTGGCCTGCCAAACTTTCTGTGCCACTCAATTCAGTAGAGTGCACAGCTTTGAGACTCCTTTGAATTTTCTGATGCTTTATAAGAGATATTCAACTTCATCTTTTTCAGTTATATTTTTGGCAGATGCTGTTTGCACCCCAGTGTCTGTTACTATTTTGGGTGTTTGATTAGTCTATTCTTTTTAGATTATGGACTGAATGGTGAGCGTATTGGAAAGTTGTGCCACCTTTTTTAATGAATTTGTCCTGTGGTTGAGAATTTTTTTTGCTTACAACTTACTTGCATACGAGTACAAACTTCCAATTTTCATTTTTTAAAGCAAGTTTTAAGATCGTTTTTTTTTTTTACAGTTTTATTATTTAATAAGTTAATTATTTTATATGTTTAAGAGTCGCACCATATGACATTTTTATGACAGCCTGGACTGTCAATTTATCTGATATTTTAAAAGATTTTTTTAATCGATTTTGACCGTCACCACGTGCATCACTTGACTTTGATTTAGAGGACAAACATTTCTCAAATATTTATCATATTTTAACTGCTTCACTGCATGTTTTTCTTTAAAAACAAATAGCTAAACCACGTAAGATTTTAATTTCATAAAAATGAGTTTTTAATGAGTTTGTTTTTATTATAAAGTCAAGATGGTTGTTGAATTCATGCCCCAAAAAATATCAGAATGGATTAATTCAGAAATTAAAAATTCATATTCATAAAAACATTTATCATATAAAAGGTGTATTCAAGATGTTGTATGTGCAATGAGAAGCATTTGTAACATCTGCGCAATATGAGAACAATGAATATTGTAAATGATTTACACACCATTTTTTAAAAATAATTATTATAATATAATATTATTACATAATAAATATCATAATATTGTATATGTTAGATATTATATGATCATAATTATCAAATTCTTTGCTGCACATTATTTGCATTTTCTTAAATGCTGTTTTTGTTTAAACTAAATGTACCTGCCATGAAGAAAAATGGCTTTGAGATGAAGAAAAAAACTATTAAGCATATATAATGCGTATATATTACCTAGTGTATAATATAATATTATGGGCAACACATATTACCTCTCTAATCCCACATTCTTCCTCCTAATCTACTAATTGCACCCCAACATGTACAGATATTACTTGAATGTCATGCTAAAGCTGACTGATTTTGACAGTACTACAGTACTTACAGTTAGGAATATAGTGGTCACCGAAATGCTACTTCTCCAGTATCATACATGTAGTGGCAGATAATGCTGTTAATATGAAACATTTATAGTGTACTACTTCACACTAGTTACAGACCAAGCTGTAACTAGTTGACCTAGAATCAGCTAATTAAATCTCAAATAGTCACTCGTATTATTTATTATCCTTGATTCTGATTGGTTGAGCCAAGTTCGAAGCTGTTGTAAATTACACTACAAACAATAATTCAATATCAATATGTATCGCGATATAATTTTTTTCAGTAACGGTGATATGATTTTTAAACACATTTCCGATATTTCGATATACATTACCAGTAGCAGCAAATCAGAATATTAGAATGATTTCTGAAGGATCATGTGACTGGAGTAATGATGCTAAAGCTCTGCTTTGAAATCACAGGAATAAATGATATATTCAAATAGAAAACTGTTATTTTAAATAGTAAAAATATTAAATAGTAAAAATATTTCAAAATGTTAGTTTTTGCTGTATTTTTTCACAGGGCTTATTGCTTTATTTTAATAAATTTTTTTATTGCAATTATCAATATATGATTGTTTTTGCTTAATTTCTTTATGTAACTTTTTCCACCATCTCACCATTTGTTAATGTGTCTTTAAGACTGTACACTACTCTTCACACATTTTGGGTCAGTGAGGTATTTTTCTTCTTCGTTTTGAAAGAAACTAATAGTTTTATTCAGCAAGGACACATTAAATAGATCAAAATAGTAAATGCATGCATCAACGTTACAAATTACTTCTATTTCTAAATGATTTCTTTCTATTCATCAAATAATCCTGAAAAAATGTTTTCACGGTGTCCACAAAAATGTTAAGCAGCACTACTATTTTCAGCATCGATTATAATCAATGAAGACTGGAGTAATGATGCTGAAAACTCAGCTTTGCATCACAGGAATAAATTACATATTTAAAATATAGTCAAATAGAAAACAGGTCATTTAAATTGTAATAATATTTCACAATATTTTTAGTATTTTTGATCATATACTTCTTCCAGAAACAATAGATCTTTAAAACGGATGAGTAAATAACCTCTGTTAGGATCAGCCAACCTCTTTGCTCTTTGTGAAATGAATATATTAATGTTTTTCCATGATATAGCCCCCATTAACTGTATGCCAGACATACTTTATCGGCAGCCACTATTTGGCAGTTTTGACCTCCGCTTGTCTTCCTCACAATTATAAAGCGGAGTACAGAGCTTGCGCTGGACTATGGGTAATTGAATACCATCTTAGAAACAGCGAGCGTTTATGAACCGTGTGGTTCAATTCACCTCAGCCTCCAAATGTATTATTGTGCCATAATAACTTGATGACATGTTCTCTTTTACAAACAGACCGAGTTGCTCAAAATTGTTTCTGCCTTTTTCCACAGTATGAAATTCTGCTGTGTGTCCAAGACCATGACGATCCAGCTATCGATGTTTGTAAAAAGCTGCTGGGCAAATATCCCAATGTTGACGCCAGGTTATTTATAGGTAAGTATTTGACGATAAACTATAAATGGTGCCTTGGCAATTAATTTAAATAAAATATGTTGAAGTACTAAAACTCATTAAAAAATAAATGAAAGCTAAATTGAAATATTAAAATAATAATTAAAACGAATAAAAATTGCTAAATCACATAGCAAAATTAAAATTATATAAAATTAATTTCTCGATGAGAATTTAGTCTCTAAATGAGAACATGGCAGGACTGATCTAGATCTGGGATGGGGATTGTGTTAAAAATGCATAGAAATAATCATGTTTTTATTATTATTATGTAATATTCATGTGGACTGGGTATCGGTCAGTGTACGTGGAATGTAGTCCCTGTTGTAACAAAAGTGAACCAAAAGAGAAATATTTTTACATTTCAGATGCTTTCTAATATATTTTAATTTCTGGAATATTATTATTCATGTCATTCTACTCTTAAAAACATCTGTAACTGACAGGAAAAAAGACAAATAAATTGATAACCACACTTTCTTTTAAAATGGCCAAATTTTATGATGGTATGGTATGATGGTACAATCATTTATAGCCCTAATGGTAATTAATATTGCAATTTATTTTCTCTTTATCTCGTTCTAGGGGGTAAGAAAGTTGGCATCAATCCAAAAATAAATAACCTCATGCCAGCTTATGAAGGGGCAAGGTACGAACTCGTCTGGATCTGTGACAGTGGCATTCGAGGTAAGCTTGCCCACATTATAATCTAAAACCGAGCACTTTAAAGGGGTCGTATGATGCAATTTCAAGTTTTTCTTTCTCTTTGGAGTGTTACAAGCTGTTCGTGAGTAGATAAGATCCCTAAAGTTGCAAAGACTAAAGTCTCAAACCTAAAGAGATATTCTTTATAAAAGTTAAGACTTGTCCACGCCCTCCTAAAACGCTATCGATGTTTGTAAAAAGCTGCTGGGCAAATATCCCAATGTTGACGCCAGGTTATTTATAGGTAAGTATTTGACGATAATCGCTTTTTATGTGAAATGAAGCCAATAATAGAGAGAACACGGGCAGTGTTGTGCTGAGGTGCATGTCTCTCCCTCGTGGATTCGGTTCTCTGTGACAGTTTTGTTTAGCCGTGTGCAGGGAAATGGCAGGGTCTCTGAGGAGCCCCGTAAGAGGAACACCAACCCAACTGTGTATATGCAAATGTAGCTCTTGGAGTGGATATTGATTCTTGCTCGTTAGGAACAGCTGGGGTCCTGTTATCCGCCCCGCTGCCTTCAGCCAGTCTGTTACCGTACAAACAGTCAGGGGAGATGGGTTGGCCCAGAGATGTCATCCGCTGCTTCGAATCAAGCTGAAGCCATGTTAGAAAACATGTATCGTCTGCGAGGTTGTGTAGCTTTAAACAACTCTGAGTGGTTTACCCCACCAGCCAATCTGACGTCGGTAAAGCGTGCTTTGTGAAATGCATTAGTGCACTCAGAGGCCCTGTCGCCATATGATCTTTAGGTGTTCAGTCCACAAATAAACATCTTCATGTGACCTTATTTACATCCATCCGTAAAGGGGATTTAAAGAGGATCTGCTTTATTGATGGATGATAAACCGGTTACGATTTATATAATCGCTTGATCATGTTTATTTAATCTAATCTTGCATTGTTGTTATTATTAATTATTATTATTAAATACGACTTCTATCTATGTGCATTTTAATTTCAAGTCAAATTCTTTAATCAACTATACTGCATTAATCTAATATGTAGTCTTGCATTTTTATTTTGTATTATTATTATCTTTAAATATGACTTCTGTCAATGTGAATTTTAATTTCCAGAAATTCCAGTCATTCTGGTCGCTTCTGACTCACAGACTGTAAGTATGTTTTCATATTTAAAGGATTTGCCACTGATGATTCAAACGCGAGTTTTGGGCAGTGTAGAGTAGCGCTTGTTGTTCTTCATTTCTCCGATCACAAATGCAGACATGGTTTTATGTTTATGCAGCGCGATGCAACGCAATGCGTAAAAAGGCCGTATAAGTCATTCTAATCCGTAATTATGTCCCCACTGGATGCAACAAATGCCTCGTTTGTAATGGGTGTTATTGGTTTTGTCTCGTCGCTCTGGGACACGTCATCACAATATGGTAGGGGCGTAACATTTCCGTCACACGCTTGAGGTATTCGGCCAATCACAACGCACTGGATAGCTGGCCAATCAGAGCACACGTCGCTTTTCAGACAGATGAGCTTTGTAAAAATCGATGCGTTTCAGAAAGGCGGGGCATAGAGGAGAAACAATAATGTACAGTATGTGGAAAAGAGTGTTTTTTTGTTTTTTTACCTTAAACCACATAAACACATTTCATTACACCAAATACACAAAATAATGTTCTTTTTTAGCAGCATCATATGACCCCTTTAAACAAAAGATTATTCATTTGTGTTATAGTGAATACAATTCTTTATTCTTACTGTTTCGTGTGAAAAGAATAATGGAAAATGACCAGGACATGTTTTCATGAGATTGACCTTTGAACAACTGTGTCAGTGCTAATCATGATGTAATATTCAACAGTGAAGCCCGACACTCTCACTGATATGGCTAATCAGATGACGGAGAAGGTGGGACTGGTTCACGGTCTTCCTTACGTGGCGGACAGACAAGGATTTGCCGCCACATTGGAGCAGGTCAGCAGCCTTCACTATTGACCTTCTAAATTCTTGGTCGGGACAGTGTTGAAGACGTTTGTCGTCTGGATTTGGCTCTGGAAAGCTTTGATTTTATTAGATGCTTATGAACTCGCCATTGCTTATAGGACCTGTGTATTATGTATTCGAGGGCCGCTCTGTCTTGTCACACAGCAATTACACTGCCAAGTTGTGGCTCTGTTGCTAGTAGAGGCTCCAAACTTGAAATGGGACACCATATGTTGTAGTTCCTCTGTTTCTCTAAACCTTAAAGCTCTTTTGCCAAATCAGTGCAATATTAAAATTCATTAACTGCTGACAATATTGATTTATTTATGAATTTTCTTTTAGCTCCACGTAAAATCTAATCACCAATCATCTCTCAATTGATTAAATATTATATTATTGTAGTAGATGAGCCGTTAAATTTAATAGATGTTACAAAAACAGACTTCGAAGGCAATATATTAGCATGTTAAATTGTCAGCTCTGCTAATAAATAACTGGCAGAAGTGTTTACATATGTAATACGATTCTTGATGCGTCAAATCTTTAGAGATTAATTATGTGAAGTATAAACACTGTCCCACATGAAATCCTGCAGGTTTATTTTGGAACATCACATCCTCGTTCCTACATCTCGGCCAATGTAACGGGAATCAAGTGTGTCACGGGGATGTCGTGTCTCATGAGGAAGGACATCCTGGACCAAGCGGGCGGGCTGATTGCGTTTGCTCAGTACATCGCTGAAGATTACTTCATGGCCAAGGCCATCGCAGACAGGTTTGCCAGACTCATTAAATATCTGTGCCGTGCTAATAGCTTTTGATATCACACTCCATCGGGTTACATTTTTTCACCCGTCTTTAAAGGAATAAATACATTTAAATTCTGTTATTCACTCACCCTCATGTAGTTTCAAAACTCTGCCTTTATTTCTTTTGTGAAACACAAAAGGAGATGTTTAGTAGAATGTTGATGCTGCTCTTTTTAAAAAATGTGTCTATATAGTTTTATAAAAAATGTTTTGTTAGATTTAGTTTATTTTGTTTGCTATTTTAGTACCTCAGATAAACTAAACATTTAAAAAAAAAAATTTCAAATGTAGTTTAGTTTATTTCAGTTAACATTTATTTTTTAAATATAACATATTTTATGGTTTTTGTTTTAGCTTAATTATAACACTGCTAACGATGAGAAAAAAAATTTGTAAAAGTAGCGCTGTGCTCTATATTCCAGGTTTCTGAAGCCGTGCGATAGCTTTGTGTGACTAACACCAAAAAATGTAATTTAATCATTAAAAAATCTAATTCACTTCCATGTATATTCAGTTATAAAACACTTGGGTTTATAATGAATTAAAATTCAAGCAATGACTTTTAATGAATTTCAGTTTTGATCTTTTCCTTATCAAATCATTTGAAGTCGTTCAGTAGCATTTAGTATGTAGTGCATTTATTTCTATGCACCAATTTAATATGTCTATTATTTAGAGCTTGACAGTCTGGCTTCCCTGTGCTTTTATTGTATGGAATAGATCATCTCAAAGTCATGTGGGTGTGGAGCAACATGAGGGTGAATAAATCATAACCAAATGTTTCGTTTTGAATGAAATATTCCTTTAATGTGTGTTCAGAATTGTATCTCTCAGCCTCGGCTAAAATGTCCTTTATTTGCCAGTTCAATGACGTGGTGTTTCTCTTGCAGAGGATGGAAATTTTCCATGGCAACGCAGGTAGCCATGCAGAATTCTGGCTCGTACTCCATTGCACAATTCCAGTCTCGCATGATCAGGTACGGCGGTTGTTCAAACAGCTTTTTATGCTCAGTACTGTTTTTCTGATGGGGCCACCTCCAGCGCATTGATGATAGCGTTCCAGATGGATCTTTTAAATTGCATCATAGTACAGAGCATATCTTGAATAGATTTTGTCCATCTTTTGATACGTTCATCAGAATAAGCTATCCAGCTGTAAGACATGATGTTTTTTTGTGACTTTAGATGGGTGCATTTCCCATTTTGTGGTGCGAAAAAACAGCTGAGCTCATCTCATTGTAATCTGCTCTTAATAGATGGGCCAAACTGAGAATCAACATGCTGCCAGCCACCATCATCGAGCCCATCTCCGAGTGCTTTGTGGCCAGTCTTCTCATCGGCTGGGCCGCCCACCACGTGTTCCGCTGGGACATCATGGTGTTTTTCCTGTGCCATTGCCTGGCCTGGTTCATTTCGGATTACATCCAGCTGAGAGGAGTACAGGTGAGACGCAATACACAGCTAATTTGCATTTCAGCTCCATTCTGGTACAAAACAACCATTTTTGACCATTCCAATCAATTCCCAAAGGATAAAATCAAGCCTTACCCCATTGTTTTAGAGTTTAAATCCAATCCTAACCTCGTTCTACTCAGAAATGTCACATTTCTGAAGAAACATTTCTTGTTTGACATCCAAATCAACTGTCTGAGGAAATTCTATAAACAGATGGTTTTCATTTTCAACTCTTTCAAGCAAAATTTGACCGAGGTTGTTCCATCATAAGTTGTTCTTCAAAGCCATTTTATCTTGAATTGCAACATTTGTCGGTTCTTGTTGTAATTCTTGTCTTTCTACTCATTTTCCCTCAAAGGGCGGTCCTCCATCCTTCTCCAAGCTGGACTACGCAGTGGCCTGGTTCATCAGGGAGTCCATGACAATTCAGATTTTCTTGTCCGCTCTTTGGGACCCCACCATCAGCTGGAGGGCGGGACGCTACCGATTGCGTTGCGGAGGTACTGCAGAGGAAATCTTGGACGTTTAAACGGCACCGTGTGCCTGGGACTATGCACTGATGTGTACATGGACACAGAACTATGAGAAGAAGTGGGCGCAGATGGACAAACAGGGGGTTATTCCAACTTCTGCTAGTTTTTAACCTGTTAGTTTAGCAAATAGATTATTTATGTCCTTGGTGCTTTTTTTGTTTTCCTGTGCGGTCTCTTGACAATTTGAGACCTCGTTCTAGATGAGCCAAAAGTTATGAAGGGGTGAAGAAGAAGAAGAGGAGGCGGCACTTCAGCGGGCATCAGTAACCCTGATAAAAACGTATCTAAATGTAACTCTTTTTTTATTTTAAAAAAAGTTGTGCAAACATGTTTAGTGGTGGTTTAACAGCTGTCTCGTGACATATCCATTTTATGATGAGTTTGGATGAACGGTACAGTTTTTAACGGTAATATTGAGGTGGAGAATGACTGAAGTCTTTTAAAATGGCACTAGCGCATGAAAGGATCACTTGCTTATCACAGTGTTGCTCTCAACATACAGCACTCTTGCCATATTTGATACATTTTTGGACTTCCGAATGCTCAAAACGGATCCACTCAGGTCCATTTTATGTTTACTGGATAGAGCAATATCTTCTGTAGAGGTTATACATAGGGAATTGTGGCATACTGCCGATCGATCCTGCATTCTCCCTGCAGTATTCGAGCACGAGGTTTACTCCTCAACATGACATCTGCAGATTTAATCGCATATCTTCTGAAATGTAGTGCCATTTGAAGAGCAAGCGGTTTTATTGTTATAATTTTGGCATCTTTAATGCCAACAACATGGCTTTTCTTCAAGGTCTTTTATCTTCCCTTGCTTCATTCTCTGCAGTAGTTGCTCTCGTACCGGGATCAAAGTTTACTAAAACACATTTCCTGGTCCTGCTGTTGTTTGTTTGAGAAGCTGTCAGTATTTTCCTGACGTTTGACTGGATATAAATGCATAAACTGTCCGATCATTTCATCCGATGCCATTTCAGTTAGTCGATTAAACCAAATTCTGTTGACGTAAAGAGTTTGAGAAGTTAAAGTTTACTCGTTTTTTTTTTTTTTTGCTCAATCATCCACAGGATCTAGGCATGACTTTGTTACTTGGCATATCATTTGAAGTTAGACGAAAACTAATTTTATGGACCCTGATAAACAACAATGCGCTCTCTAAAACCCCTTACCTTAAAAACGAGGCATTTAAGCTTCATTGCACTGTCAGAGCTTACAAATAGTAGTCCATCACTGATTACATGATGATAACTGTAGTTAGTAACGTGAACTAGGTTGTTCATTTTAGGTAATGTATTCAGACTACTTTTTAGATTACTTTTGATTTAACTTGTTTTAAGCGGCATTAAATGTACCATATTGATATAAAAAAGCAAAGAGAAATAAATATATTCTATTTTTTTTATCTCAACATCATAAAATGCATTAAACATTACATTAAACCATGGTTTCCCAAACTCGGTTTTATGTAGTGGGTTTAAGAGTTGATAAAACTCGAATAATTAATTCCACTTGAACTCTAATATTTAATTTCATATTTATATTATGACGACATAGTGTTTAGTAACTTGTATAAATATTTATTTCAGGTCTAATGGCTTGAGAGGTGCTCTTCCCACCCTAATTCAGAAGCGTGGTGTGCAAATGTATTTACATGACCAGTATTCTATATTGTGAATATAATCAATGCTGAATGGTATAACACACAGTAGGATTTCTAAAAAAAATTGTAAAAATTTACAAGGGAAAAATGAAGAATGAGGCAGAATCGATCAATTATGAATTATTTACTGCCATTGTGTGAATAATATGAATATTTGAAGAATAATTGACAACGGGCCATTGAATTATTAAAAAATAATGACTCGTTTTTTTTTTTTTTGAGTTTAAACAATTTGACATGAGTGGCATGAAAACTGGCAAACATTTACACTGTTACATTTCAAAATATGACAGTCGCACAGTGTGCTATTTGGCTCTACTCATTCCCCAACAACATATATACTCTTACAGTCAAACAGTATTCACGAAACAATTGACATTCTTCTCCGTGTTCCCCTTTTTTTTCCAGGAAGTGCTAATCTCTGTTTCGTACTGCCAGCACTTTGTTTGTTAAACCGCTCTTTCTGTATTTCCCTCATTTCTTGACTCTTTCTTTACCACCATGCGTTCATAAATCATGATGGTGAAGGACCCATGCCAGCACTGGCAGTATTGTTTCACAGATGCTACTCTACTCATGAACTGTTCAAGCCTTGTTGTTAATTTAAAACCATTATATGTGATTCAGGAAAAACACGTTGGCTTAAGCCATGTGCATGTGTCTTCATATTCCATCAGCTGCCATTTAGAAAGTTATAAACACTGTTTTAGTCCAATGCCAAACCCTGCATTGTGTTTTTGTTCTGGTGTTGGTTTGTTATTTCTAATTTGAATACATCTGATTTTGTTCTACTACTGAACACTTTGGGCTGACTATTAGAAATAAACGTATGTTTTGTGCATGAGGCCACGAAATGAATGCCATTTGTTCGTATCATGGCAGTTGAAGTATTAAAAGTTGGGGATCAATCAATTAGCAATAATCATATACATTATTATTAGTTTTACTGTATTCAGGCTGTGAAACAAAATCAAGCTTCCAAACCCATTTTCTTGTCCAGTTGTGGTATAATAAACATTTCAGATTTTGTTGACCGTTAGACATTAATCATACCTCAGAAAAACAGTGGGCCAGAGTTTTTGCGAAATCATTCAAAAGAAACATTCGAATGTAAACTACATGGAATTAATTCGTGAAACCATTATATTTAATCATTGGTGATGCGATTCTTCTGTAAATTGGAATTGGTTTTACAAATTATTCAATGGAAGGCGACAATTTAGATAAGAACAGTTTTATGAATTATTCAGTTTGGTGTGCCAGTTTATGCAAACAAGGTTTTGCGAATTATTCCACTGATTCTTTTGTAAATAGCTGCATTGAATTGAATAATTTCACAAAACCATTTTTCAAGTAAATTGTTGCATCGAATTGCGTAATTTCATGAATTCTTGCATAATAGTAGCATTTGATTGAATAATTAGTTCAAACCATTCTTGCATAAATGATTGCATTGAATTCTGCGCTATTATAATAAAATAATAGATTCAGGGAAAGTTATTACTTAACAACAGACGTTTTATGAATGATTAACAAATTCATTCTGCTTTTGAATAAGGCCCAATGTGTTGTAGTTCTGCACCATTGGTAAAACTGAATGTACCTTCGCATGAACATGCGACTAACTTTTCTTTCATCGTCTTATTGGTAACACCTGAAACACCACTGTAGAAACGAACATTTTCTTTTTTTAGGAAAGGGGAAAGCTGTTCTTCAGTTCCTCTCTTTGACTTTCAGCCATATCGGCTTATGTTATATATGTGAAATATTATATATGTGTCAAAAAGAAACTTCACCTCAATTACGAAAAGTCTACGATGCACTGTAAATTCCCCGTTTAGACTTTTCCCCTCTTCGTGTGACTGTGAGAGAATGCTGCTGAGCGCGTGTTTGCAGAAATATTGCCTTTTTGATAAGCCAATTCTGAAAGGATTGTATTATCGTAAAGTTCTCTGTGGGGAACTGGACTTCCAATTTTTTTTTTTTTTTCATTAATGTACAGTTGTATGTTTGTCAGATTAACATGTTTTGTGAAAGACTGGTGACCCGTATGCTGGCGTGTGGACATGAGAAAATGTGGCTGTCCTGCACTTGCCGACAGCCGTTTTCTCAAAACCAGTAACACAAAACAATTGAGAAATTCAGTCTGCGTCAACCGTATTGGGACGCATATTTACAGGATCGGAAACAATATGGTAGTGAGCTGCCTAGACGGTCTCAAAATGTCGTGAGACAAAGTTTAAGTGTCATATCCTGTGCTATGATTTAACATTACTACATTTCACTCACTTAAACGATCTTTAAGTCTACAGCATTGGACTCAAAGTGACCCGAGAGAAACTACTGCTACATGTTTACCATACGGTCATCAGTCAGAGTAGAAAAAAGTCTAGTTGTGATCCACCGCTTTTATTTTATGTGCTGACAAAAAGTTGAAGCTTTTACTTTTCTTTTAAATATGTACAGTTTATTTATGAAGTTTGGTTGATATCCATTACATACACTGCTCCCTAAGGCTTAATTTATCATCAAGTTGTACATTTTAGTTATTCCTTTTCTGCAGTGTAAAGGTATGGCTGGACAGACTTCAGTTTTTGAACTTTTGTGTTATTTTGTAGATGTTGTGTACTGTACTCTTGATGCTGAATGCGTAATCCACAGCTGGAAACTGTGTCATTACAGATATATTAAAGCTTTATCCAGCAATATAAGAAGTGCGTGTTTCCTCAGCTCGAATCTGTTGTGTGTGATCCTCATGCTTACGTTTAGAGTATTTTTAGTAGTTCGTGGTTCGCTGCATTAGTAATACAATAGTTCCTTTCAAAGCAATGGAAGTCAGTTCCCTGCCCCTATTTCTGACTTCCTGTGTTTGAGTTTCTGTCATCATTCATGCACCACATCACATGTCTGAAACTGTCAAATGCTCAATCATCCACAGGATCTAGGCATGACTTTGTTACTTGGTATATCATTTAAAGTTCGAAGAAAACTCATTTTATGGACGCTGATAAACAATAATGTACGTGTTAAAAACCCTGACCTTAAAAATTAGGCATTTGGTGTTTAAGCTTCACTGCACTGTTGTTAAAACTGGGCAGATTACTTACAAATTATAGTCCGTGATTACGGATTACGTGATGAAAACTGTAGTTAGTATTCTGACTAGTTTTTGGATTACTTTTTTTATTATCTTGTTTTAAAAGTATCATATGGATATAAAAAAGCAATGAGAAAGAAATGCATTCTATTTTTGATACCAACATCATAAAATGCATTAAACATTACATTAAAAAGTGTCATATCCTGTGCTATGATTTAACATTACTACATTTCACTCACTTAAACGATCTTTAAGTCTACAGCATTGGACTCAAAGTGACCCGAGAGAAACTACTGCTACATGTTTACCATACGGTCATCAGTCAGAGTAGAAAAAAGTCTAGTTGTGATCCACCGCTTTTATTTTATGTGCTGACAAAAAGTTGAAGCTTTTACTTTTCTTTTAAATATGTACAGTTTATTTATGAAGTTTGGTTGATATCCATTACATACACTGCTCCCTAAGGCTTAATTTATCATCAAGTTGTACATTTTAGTTATTCCTTTTCTGCAGTGTAAAGGTATGGCTGGACAGACTTCAGTTTTTGAACTTTTGTGTTATTTTGTAGATGTTGTGTACTGTACTCTTGATGCTGAATGCGTAATCCACAGCTGGAAACTGTGTCATTACAGATATATTAAAGCTTTATCCAGCAATATAAGAAGTGCGTGTTTCCTCAGCTCGAATCTGTTGTGTGTGATCCTCATGCTTACGTTTAGAGTATTTTTAGTAGTTCGTGGTTCGCTGCATTAGTAATACAATAGTTCCTTTCAAAGCAATGGAAGTCAGTTCCCTGCCCCTATTTCTGACTTCCTGTGTTTGAGTTTCTGTCATCATTCATGCACCACATCACATGTCTGAAACTGTCAAATGCTCAATCATCCACAGGATCTAGGCATGACTTTGTTACTTGGCATATCATTTGAAGTTAGACGAAAACTAATTTTATGGACCCTGATAAACAACAATGCGCTCTCTAAAACCCCTTACCTTAAAAACGAGGCATTTAAGCTTCATTGCACTGTCAGAGCTTACAAATAGTAGTCCATCACTGATTACATGATGATAACTGTAGTTAGTAACGTGAACTAGGTTGTTCATTTTAGGTAATGTATTCAGACCACTTTTTAGATTACTTTTGATTTAACTTGTTTTAAGCGGCATTAAATGTACCATATTGATATAAAAAAGCAAAGAGAAATAAATATATTCTATTTTTTTTTATCTCAACATCATAAAATGCATTAAACATTACATTAAACCATGGTTTCCCAAACTCGGCTTTATGTAGTGGGTTTAAGAGTTGATAAAACTCGAATAATTAATTCCACTTGAACTCTAATATTTAATTTCATATTTATATTATGACGACATAGTGTTTAGTAACTTGTATAAATATTTTTTTCAGGTCTAATGGCTTGAGAGGTGCTCTTCCCACCCTAATTCAGAAGCGTGGTTTGCAAATGTATTTACATGACCAGTATTCTATATTGTGAATATAATCAATGCTGAATGGTATAACACACAGTAGGATTTCTAAAAAAAATTGTAAAAATTTACAAGGGAAAAATGAAGAATGAGGCAGAATCGATCAATTATGAATTATTTACTGCCATTGTGTGAATAATATGAATATTTGAAGAATAATTGACAACGGGCCATTGAATTATTAAAAAATAATGTACACCCGAAGCCACGACGCGAAGCAGAGTTCATCTGTTTCAAGAACAACGCCGTATTACCTTGCTTGTGAGAAATGACATATAGCTTTGACATTGAGCTAAAAAAATCAGACATAATAAAATGTAACTTTGTAGCAAAACATGGTAATTTGGCGTTTTTGTCCTATTGTTTACTGTATTTATTCGCGTGGTCAGTGTCGTTGTGGATTTTGGTTCTTTTGCTATTTTAGGCTGTAAGGACCTTTTGAAATAACTGAAATCATTTGGCGAAGTGATATGGACGTAATGCGGTCCAGAGCTGCCTGGAACTACTTTAGCCGTGCATTTCCCTGAAAATAATTGCACACCTTAACATTCGTCAGCCAATCAGATTCAAGCATTCAATGGCTCCGCAGTGTAAGTAACTTTAATTTTTTTTCGGAACAGTGCATTGGTGTGTTTTCATAAATAAAAAAAATGCTTGGTATTTGGCAGGTATTTTCTATTGCATCATTTCCTGTTGCCCCGATCACTTGATCTGATGTCATTGCTTTTGATCAATTTGCTGTCAGCCCAGTAGTTTCGGTGCATGTCTGTGCAAATAATGGCATTACAGCAGTGCAAATAAAGGCACAGGGATGTGAGTGTGCTGGCGGTCAGTGCTCAGTGTTTGCTGGGCTGTGTGATTCACTACTAACACAAGCGTTACCAACCATCTGCTCTCCCAGTCCTCCGTCAGCGTTTCACTGACTCGAAAGCACAAGCAATCCCTGCGATTCTAAGTATTCCTGCATCCTGTTGTGTCTCTTTGTATTATCTGCTGTATTATCGTCTCTGTGTTCTTGCCCGCAGGACGCCTGTCAGTGCTTATCTCACATCAGCCCATTGTTAGGAGAACAGGGCATGGATGGAAATGAAAATGCCATCTTGCTGACAACTCACTGTTATTTCCTATAGGCATCACTAACATATAAGAGTCGTTTAAAAGTTGACTGTACAGAGTTATCTATGTTTAAATATTCATATTGATGCATTATATATTGCATTCTACTATGGCTATAAAGAGTAAAGATACAGCTGAAGGTCTATAGAGAGTTGATCAATAGTTATTATTTTGTGAAGTGTAGAACATGTTTTTCATTAGGCATTTTGAAAAACACAAGTTTCCAAATGGATGTTTATTTCCACATGCAATACAGTCTAATAAAACACTGGGTGGTCTGAACTAAAGAATGAGTTGTTTATCATCTATTTTTAGCAAACTTACCGAACTGGAAGTTTCACAGTAAATGCTGAACTAATAAGCAATGTATTCAACTCATGCAACGAGTTATTTTTGAATGGGATATCTTACGACAGACAGTCTCCTAAATTATTTAGTGAATGTACAAATTAAATCCTCATTAAAAGAAAAAAACAAGACCACCTGACATCCGCCAAAAGCTTCTATTTACATAGCATTTGGTTAGACTGCTACAAACAACCTTTTTATTACTAGGGTTTTGTGGGTGGTTACCAGGGTGTTGCTATACAGCCCCTAAGGCACTGTGAATGGTTGTCACCACACTATTAGGGTGTTGTGGGTGGTTGCCAGGGTGATACTAAGCAGTTGCTAAGGCACTGTCAAAGGTTGTTACATCATTATTAGGGCATTGTGGGTGGTTACAATGGTGTTGCGATGCAGTTTCCAAGGCATCGGCATGGTTGTTTGGTAAAGTGTTGTTGGTGGTTGCCAGGTTGTTCCTATCCAGTTGCTACTAGGGTGTTGCTATGCAGTTCCTAAGGTGTTCTGAATGGCTGTTACTACATTGGTTGGGTGATGTGACAATGACAATTTATTTATATAGCACAATTAAAAACAACCCATGTTGACCAATGTGCTTTACAACAACTAAAATCGCACACAACTAAATAAAAACAATAAGACAAAACCAATTAAAATTGTAGTAGAGTGCCATAAAAGAAAGTGCTTCAGCATAATAAAAACAGCACTGTACAATGGAAAATGCTTCAAGTATTAAATGCTTTATCAAACAGAAAAGTTTTTAACTTTGATTTAAAAACAGACAAAGATGGAGCCAGTCTAATTGAAATGGGCAAATCATTCCAAAGTCTGGGGGCAACTACAGAAAATGCGCAGTCACCCCTTACACCACTGTGGGTGGTTACAAGGGTGTTACTATGCAGTTTCCAAGGCATTCTCAATGGTTGTTACCACCATGGTTGGGTGTTTTTGCTGGTTGCCAGATTGTTCCTTTGCAGTTGCGATGATGTTTTAAAAAGTTGTTACACCGTTACTTGGGTGTTGCAATGCAGTTCCTAGTGCATTCTGAATGGTTGTTAACACTTTGGTAGGGTGTTTTTGGTGGTTGCCAGGTTGTTCCTATCCAGCTGCTAATTTGTTTTAAAAGGTTGTTACTAGGGTGTTGCTATGCCATTCCTAATGCTTTCTGAATGGCTGTTTCCTCATTGGTAGAGTGTTGTGGGTGGTTACCAAGGTGTTGTTATGCAGTTGCTTAGGTATTCCCAGTGGTTGTTACCACATTGGTAGAGTGGTTGCCAGGGTGATACTAAACAGTTGCTAAGGCACTGTCAAAGGTTGTTACATCATTATTAGGGAGTTTTGGGTGGTTAGCAAGGTGTTTCTAAGGCTTCCTTAATAGGGTGTTTATGGCGGTTGCCAGACTCTTCCTACACAGCTACTAAGTTGTTTTTAAAACTTGTTACACTATTACTAGGGTGTTGCTATGCAGTTCCTAAGGCATTCTGAATGGCTGTTTCCACATTGGTAGGGTGTAATTGGTGGCAATGCAAGGTGTTAGCAAGGTTGCAACGTTGTTTGAAAGGCTGTTACACCATTACTAGGGTGTTGGTAGTCCCAATGTGTTGCTATGCAGTTGTAAGGCATTCTGAATGGTTGTTACCACATTGCTAGAGTTGCCAAGTCATTGCTACACAGTTAGGTTGTTCTGAATATTTTGTATTGATAAACTGTTGTTGATAAGGTATTCTGAATGGCTGTTTCTGTGTTGCTAGGGTGTTATTGGTGGTTGGTATAGGCCATTGCTATACAGTTGGGCTCGGACGGTGCTTGAAATGGTTATTACAGTGTAGCTAGTGTGTTGTGGTAGTTGATGTTCTGAATGGAGTTATTGCACTACTAAGGTGTCTCCCAGAGTGTTTTGGGTGGCTGCTAGATGGTTGCTTATTATCCCAAAAGTGTCCCCACCCTAGTTTGATATTCTGTTCTCTAGATATGACTCCTTCAAGTCTAAGGATTGTTTTCTGCCATTGTTGATACTGTGTGTAAAGGTGTGTAGTACTAGTGATTCAGTTGCACAACAACATTTTTCCAACACATTTATCTTCTCTCTTAACAGTGAATGATAGGCTTATTCATTGCGGTGCCGAGGCAGTTGTGTTTGGCCCTGTGAATAAACACTTCAGATCACTGACAGAAGGTCAACAATTACAATGTCACCCTCAATTATTCAGTAACCAAAGTCATCTAGAAGATTTCTATAAATAACTCGATTCTTCTGAAAGTTATAGTCTGGTCTTCACTGGGTCCAGAGTGCACCTAATTCAGATGCTAACTAGGATCAAAACAAACCTTTCAATGTTATCTTACGAGCTTTGTCAATTTTCCACATGTAATTGCTCTCTAAATAAACCTGGTGGTGTGTAATTGTTCACTAAACTGATTGCATAATTGACTGTGAGCTGCCAAACATACAGAAGAACAACTCTCCTCTTAGCATTGGTTGATAAACACACCCTGCCTTGACGGTTCGCTGAAAGAAAATAGTTGTTTTACACAAAATCACAGTTTGTCAGTGTACTAGTTAAAGGATATTTGAGTCCAGGATTATCAGTTGTTACAGTATTACACAGGCAGCGGCGTCTGCTCTAAGTTGTCAGAGTCTCTGGGTAGGTGCCAGGGCACAGAGAGGCGCTGCTGAAGCTGAAGTGTCTGAGTACGGCTCTGCAGGCAGGACTGCCTCCTGCTCGACAGCTTCCTCTCCCCATGAATGCTTCTCTTTGTTGGACTCATCCCATCATCCAATCAGCACACTCTTACGATTAAGGGACATGATCCAGAAAACCCCAGCTGCTCTCTGGCTAAGAAATCTACTGTCAAACTCAAAGCGGAAGAGGAGTTTTGCAGTTTGTGTCCCACCCAACCCCTTATAATGAGGTCACATTGTAATCTATCTCTATAATATATAGTTATAACTATGAATATATAAAGTCTATCTATCTATCTATCTGTCTATCTGTCTGTCTGGCATCTATCTTTCTATCTGTCTGTCTAGCATCTGTCTGTCTATCTATCTATCATCTATCTATCTATCTGTCTATCTGTCTGTCTGGCATCTATCTATCTATCTGTCTGTCTAGCATCTGTCTGTCTATCTATCTATCTATCTATCTATCTATCTATCTATCTATCTATCTGTCTGTCTGTCTTTCTTTCTTTCTTTCTTTCTTTCTATCTATCTGTATATCTGTCTGTCTGTCTGTCTGTCTGTCTGTCTATCTATCTATCTATCTATCTATCTATCTATCTATCTATCTATCTATCTATCTATCTATCTATCTATCTATCTATCTATCTAT
>NW_015506748.1:60990-65378 GCF_001515645.1 Sinocyclocheilus grahami
TCTGTCTGTCTGTCTTATCTATCTATCTGTCTGTCTAGCATCTGTATCTCTCTATCTCTCTCTCTCTCTCTGTCTGTCTGATCGTTCTTTCTTTCTTCCGTCTGTCTATCTGTCTATCTATCTATCTATCTATCTATCTATCTATCTATCTATCTATCTATCTATCTATCTATCTCTCTATCTCTCTATCTCTCTGTCTGTTTGTCCATCTAATCTGTTTTACTGCCTGTCTTTCATACAGAAAGAAAGATCTGTCTGTCTGTCTACCTGTTTGTCAGCAATTTGGAAATATTCTTGTGTCTTCAATTGTGTGTCACAAGGATTACTGTGACCAAAGAATCACTCGTGTTCAATGACAGACGTGTGCCAAAGCATAAACCCCCATCATCAACTGCTCTCGAGGCGGTGGGTTAAATTACTTTCCAGAAGGCTGGATCAGTTTTCTCAGACCCTGAATGCTCTGAAGACCTTGTGCAGGCTAGGTCTCATTACAAACCAATTTCTTCTTACCCACACATCCTTGAAACACAGTGCAGCTAATTAACTGTGGTATATCAGTGGCGTGCTAGTGCAACATCACCACCGGCAGAAACACTCCACATTCAAGGGGTTCTTGTGAGTTACAGGGATAAGCACTGATTTTTTAGCATTGATGTGTTAAAAAGCAATTCTGGGATGTTTCACTCTCCATTGACAGAGGGTAAAATGCTTTAATAATTTGTGATGTTTTATGCAAATGCATATTAATGTACCTAAAATGTATATACTCTAAGGTTTCAAATGAAATACATCTGTTGCAGAGCACAGACTTTCACTCCTCTCATGTACGGATGTAAATATGCATGTATGGTTTCCACCAGTTCTAGAGTATGCAGCAAAACTCTTTGGAGTACTTGTGTAATGTGAATGAATGGGGTTTTGGGTCTTGGCCGCTGCTGTTACGAGTCCGGAGGGGATGACTTTCACATGATGTCTTAGAGCTTATGGAGGTCATGGGATGTATGGCACTAGTAGTTTTGCCCTGCCTATTACCAGAATAAAAATGTAAGGAATCTAGGGCTACAAGCTCACATGCCACCTTAGTTTCACTGGTATGAGGATTAACCCTGTTTTTACAAAGTTACATAACAGCAATGTATGAAACAGCATGCTACCACACTATACTTGCCATTTCTGCAGTATGTATAGTTTGCAAAGTATGCAAATGTTTGTTATGGTTGGAAGTCACGGATGACCTCCTACATTAGCAGTGTACACAAAGCACTGTGCTAAACTTCATCTTCAGTTTCCACTTTGAGGGAAGAACTAAAAATAATATCAGCAGTGATTTTTTACTTCCTCCTTTTTTTGATGGAATTCCCAATAGCTAATTTTTTTATATTAATTTGGATTAAAAATACAAAATAACCATTAGTTATGCCACTCACAACATACTGAGGTCATGTGACATCAATGTAGCACACTATTGTTACTTTTATTGTTGCAAAAAAATAAGGTGTATACTATGTATACAGTACTCAGTAAGTATGCCATGCTAGTATGGCAGTTCAAACAAAGCCACTAGCTTGACTTTTTTTAATGGTTATTTATTGGACCTTACTAGAGATTTATTTTGAAAAAATTTTTTTTTTAATGTAATTTATTTATTTATTTTTACATTTATTTACAATTTTTTGTGACAAGTACTTTTAAAATGTACTTTGTATTTTGCAATAAAAATAAAGTATGTAATTTATTTATTTTTAATAATGATTTTTATTAACCTTTTTGCTGATAAATGTACTTGTAAAATGTAGTTTTTATTTTAAAAAGTAATTACATTTTTATTACAATTTTTAATTCAGTTATACAGTGGGTACGGAAAGTATTCAGACCCCCTTAAATTTTTCACTCTTTGTTATATTGCAGCCATTTGCTAAAATCATTTAAGTTAATTTTTTTCCCTCATTAATGTACACACAGCACCCCATATTGACAGAAAAACACAGAATTGTTGACATTTTTGCAGATTTATTAAAAAAGAAAAACTGAAATATCACATGGTCCTAAGTATGGCAGTCCCACTGAGCCATCTGCTGTAGCAATGTGTCACTGTAATTAGGGCTGGATGGCTTGTGTCAGATAAGACTGCTCCTTTACAGCTCCATCTCCTGCAGCTGCACACGCTATCAACTGAACAACGCATGACCGGTGGCTGTACAGTACACACACTTCTGGCCAGCGAGTTTAAGGGTCTCATTGCAGGCAGAATCATAATTTCCACTCTTATTATGAATTATCCATGTTAATGATTGACTTGTGCACCATTCACCCATGAACTCACATTAAAGGAATGGTTCACCCACAAATGACCTATTTTGTCTTGATTTACACGCTCTCTTATGCAAAAGGAGTAGTTCTGAAGAATGTCTTATCTGCTCTTTTCCATACAATGAATGCGGATGGTGATTCCGAGCTTTAATAACAAAAAAGAGGCATAATATCTTAAGTAACAAAATAACTTAATGATTTTGACACTATCATGAGAGTCCGCAGGGATCCTCTCTATGATATTGTTTCATCTTTTATTTATTTTTTCTTCTGTATGTTTTAGTTGTGTTTGTAGGTCTACATGAATTTGACTCAGTGGATGGAACTTTTAGAAATAATATTTTTTTAAATATATTAAGTGTTTTTGAAGTCTCTAATGCTCACAAAGGCTGCATTTACTTGATGAAAAATACAGTAAAAACAATAATATTATGAAATATTATTAGAATTTAAAATAACTGTTTCCATGTGAATATATTGTAAAATGAAATGTATTCCTGTGATCAAGGCTGAATTTTCAGCATCATTCCTCCAGTCTTCAGAGTCACATGATCCTTCAGAAATCATTCTAATATGCTGATTTGCTGCTCAAGAAACATTTATTATTATTATCAATGTTGAAAACAGTGCTGCTTAAAATATTTGTGGAAACATTAAAAAAAGTTATATTTTATTTAAAATTGAATTTGTTTTCTAATAAAGTATATGTCTTTACTGTCAATTTTGATGAATGTTTCCATGCTGGATAAAAGGCAAGGCAAGGCAAGTTTATTTATATAGCACATTTCGTACACAATGGTAATTCAAAGCGCTTTACATAAAAGAAAGTAAAATAATCATAAAAATCTCTGATCTCTTCTGGAAGCTGGTTCCAACTGCGGGCAGCATAATGACTAAAAGCGGACTCCCCTTGTTTTGTGTGAACCATTGGTATTTCTAACTGACTCGATCATAATGATCTGAGTGGTCTGTTAGGTTTATATTCAGTGAGCATATCTGCACTGTATTTAAGTCCTAGGCCATTGAGTGATTTATAAATGAGTAAAAGTACATTCAAATCAATCCTAAATATAACTGAAAGCCAGTGTAAGGACCCGAAGACTGGTGTGATATGCTCAGATTTTCTGGTTCTAGTCAGAATTCTGGCAGCAGCGTTCTGGATGAGCTGCAGCTGTCTAATGGTCTTCTTGAGCTGTAGTCATTTGGCGATAAGGCTAGGTAAATCTGGGTATTAGCAGCATAGCTGTGATAGGCAATTTGGTTCTTTCTCATTATTTGACTTAGAGGGAGCATATACAGGCTAAACAAGAGCGGTGGAAGAATTGAGCCCTGTGGGACTCCGCATTTCATGGATGTCCACTTAGACTTATGCTCTCTTATACTCACATAATAACCTCTCCCTTCTAAGTATGACCTGAACCATTTGAGTACCATCCCAGAAAGCCCGACCCAGTTTTCCAGTCTCTCTATTAGTATATGATCGACAGTGTCAAACGCAGCACTGAGATCTAGTAGTACCAGCACTGATATTTTGCCAGAATCAGAATTTAAGCGAATATCATTTATTATCTTAACGAGTGCTGTCTCTGTGCTATAATGCGGTCGGAAACCAGATTGAAAATTGTCCAGGTATCCATTTGAGTTTAAGTATTTGTTCAGCTGATTAAAAACGACCTTTTCAATAATCTTGCCTATAAAAGGAAGATTTGATATTGGTCTATAATTGGTGTTATCAAGATTGCTCTTTTTCAGAAGGGGTTTAACAACTGCAGTTTTCAGAAGTTTTGGAAAAGTCCCTGAAAGAAGTGAGGCGTTAGTATCTTCTTTTTGTTATTGCAGTTGAATCTGTCTGACCTCTGCATAACTTGGGGATGTGCTAATCGCCTTCCTGATATTATTGATCTTTTCAGAAAAGAAAAATGTTGCAATCAATTGCTTCAAAAACAGACATAGTATCTTCTTTTTGTTATTGCAGTTGAATCTGTCTGACCTCTGCATAACTTGGGGATGTGCTAATCGCCTTCCTGATATTATTGATCTTTTCAGAAAAGAAGGAAGCAAACTCATTGCATTTGCTG
>NW_015506748.1:65393-71217 GCF_001515645.1 Sinocyclocheilus grahami
CTTTTCTGCATTGTCTTTTCATACTCTGTACTGCTGTTGATTTTCTCCAAGCTGATTTCTGTCTGCCAGTCTTCTTGCTGACTTTCACAGGAGCAATATCATCAATAACATTCTTAACTTTTGAGTTAAAGGAATCAAGGAGAAGATCAACAGAGTCTGCAGAAATGCTTGGTGTTAAAGATATAGCCTCCATAAATAGCACCCTAGTGTTAAAAGATTATTAATAATAATAATCTTATTGACAAAAAATGGTAGTATATTATAATTATACTTTATTTAGATATTATACATAATAATAGTTTACAAACAAATAACAACAACATATTAATAATAACATGCCCAACATCTTAAAAGGTTTTCTATCAAGAATGTCATCCTTTTGATGAGACTACTTTTTTTGTCATTATGATATCAAGACAGTTACCTGACATTTTTTGCTTCATGCTTCCAAAACATATCAAAATGAATCCTAATTAATTTAGTATAATCATGCTGTGTGGTGTATTCAAGTCGGTGTATTTATGTTATATATATAAATTAAATATATAAATTCAGGTCTGTTCTGGCTTAGTGCACTAATAACATGGACTGATTTTCTGACGATGTGCCTGCAGAGTCTCATACCTGACCTTAATGATCTTGATGCTTTAAAGCACTTACTGTATATTGGTCTTCCACATGCTCCCAGCTGCAGCCTGCAGCCAGCCACATATAGGATGCATACTCTATGGATCCAAAGCACTCATGCATCTCCATTTACCGGAAAAACGATTCAACATCAGGGATGAAAGTCTGGCATGAGGGATTTGATATGTTTTATTTCTGTAGTAAACATAAATCATGTTTGCCACTTCACGAACAGGTCTGTTAACAATAAACATGCTGAACTTGCATGACAGAGACGGAGGAGGCAATTTAAGGGAAACGAATCTTAAATGAAAATCTTAACGGAAATGAATTTGTGAGCTTTTGTTGAAGCTCATCTAGTTTCTTTCATCTTTTGGCAGTTTCTGTGGAAAATTACCATATCTACAGTGTCAGCCTTAATTTACACATTAAGATGCTAGTAGTAGGCTAGCCTATACAGTACGGTAGTTAGATCAGTAGTTTTAAACTTGGTCAAATCCACTGCACATCTTCAGTGTGCATGAGTGAAATATGATATGAAGCTTCATATTAATAGCTAAAGAGGCTATAGTTTTTAAGCCATAATCTTTTTCTTTCTTTCTTTTTTAATCTCAAGGGAGGTCGGTTTTATCTTCATTGCATCTCTGCAGGTCGTTTTGACATTTATGTTTAAGCTGAAAACATCGATTTTTTTCAGGTAGTTTAGTTTATTGAGGCTAATCTTGTGAGAAAACAATGCAATTAGTGTAACGCAGCATTTAACTGTATTTGCAGATACCGTAAGCAGATACACCAAACTGTTTTGTGCAAAATGCAAAGATGTATTTTTAATAAAATTTTTTATACATAATTAATTTAATCTTCCCTAATTGGCTAGAATTACCTTTGTGTGTGTTCTGCTGCCCTCTAGCGGTCTAATGAATCGCCTCTTCATAGCCTGACATGAGGATAAATATATCTATTGTAGCATGACATACATTGTTATGCTACTGATAACTACTGAAATTCAATTATATAATTATTTTAAGCATATGATGTTTAAGTTGCATTCATCGGTAACGTTTCAAACAGTGTGCTACATGTTATCATCTCATCATATTAGATTTTTGATTATTTTGAAATAACGTTAAAAAATGTCTTCACTTTTGGCAGTGCAATAAAATAATAAGTTTGTCGCTGAAGTAGACCTACTTCCAGTTCATTTGAAACAGAAATATTAGTTTGTACTTTTGTCTAGCATTTATTTCTCTGCTCCTTTGAAAACTAGCACTGTATCCTAAGGTGACCAGATTTCTGAAATGAAAACCAGGGTCAAAATATCACTGAAATCTGACTTGATTAAAAAAACAATTTTATACATAATTAATTTAATTAATCTTCCCTAATTGGCTAGAATTACCTTTGTGTGTGTTCTGCTGCCCTCTAGCGGTCTAATGAATCGCCTCTTCATAACCTGACATGAGGATAAATATATCTATTGTAGCATGACATACATTGTTATGCTACTGATAACTACTGAAATTCAATTATATAATTATTTTAAGCATATGATGTTTAAGTTGCATTCATCGGTAACGTTTCAAACAGTGTGCTACATGTTATCATCTCATCATATTAGATTTTTGATTATTTTGAAATAACGTTAAAAAATGTCTTCACTTTTGGCAGTGCAATAAAATAATAAGTTTGTCGCTGAAGTAGACCTACTTCCAGTTCATTTGAAACAGAAATATTAGTTTGTACTTTTGTCTAGCATTTATTTCTCTGCTCCTTTGAAAACTAGCACTGTATCCTAAGGTGACCAGATTTCTGAAATGAAAACCAGGGTCAAAATATCACTGAAATCTGACTTGATTAAAAAAACTGGGACAATATATATTTGTATATTTTTGTTTTTTAATTGGTGTGGGTTCCATATATTAATATCCTAATTAATAATTACAGGGATGATTTACTTTCGTTTTTTAATATTATTCACCAAAATTCACACTTTCAAAAATAGTAAATAGTAACTAGCAAAACAAAATGATATCTTAACAAAAACACATTAAAAATAAAACAATAAATATGAGAGAACATGTGATAAACAAAGCTGTATTTAACAAATATGTTTAATATTTTCTAACGGTATTTAACATTTTCACAAACTGAGTAATTTCAACTTTTCAAATTTTGTTTGTGCTTTTAGAAATGGATCTAGTCAGGGTTGTTGTTTTGCATTTTAGGCTCATTTTGAACACAAAATATATGCTTTCTGCAAATGTAACTGTGCAAGTGTAATTTATTAGTTTATTATTATTATTTTGTATTATTCATATCGGAGATGGCAGAAGTTTCAAGCATGTTTAATACGTGCACAACAATCCCGCAACCTTACCATGCCTTGTTATAAAGTGCACTCAAACAGTACTTCGTTTTAACATGTATAGTTAGTATGTTACTATACATGTGACTTTTACATTTTAATTGTTTGGAATGTGCTGTAAAACGGGGACATTTCCGGGGACAGGACACCAAAAACTGTGACTGTCTGACGTCTGGTCACCCTACTGTATCCACAATCAACTGTAATATCAGCCCCATCATGTTTTGTGTTTGTTCATGCATTAATTTACATTCTCTGCTTTATAATGGCCTCTAATACAACATTAGCCTACTTCCTGATGACAAAAGCTATTTTCCTATAAGGAAGTAAACAAGTACAGAATGGTTACATCAGGGTATAATAATGCACTGCTTTCTTACCAGGTTGCTCCAAATGACAGGCTTGCCAAGTGTTTATCACAATGCTAAAGCACAGTAATAGCCTAAACAGTTTGGCTAAATGCCTTAAAGGGATAGTTCAGCAAAAAAAGACAATTCTGTCATTTACCCTCATGCCCTGTCAAACCTGTGTGACTTACTCTCGTCTGTGGAGCACAAAAGAAAAGATTGTCAAAAGTGAAAGGCTGAAGTTTACATTTCTGAGTGAACCATTTCATTAAATGTAGTACGTTTCTGTCCAGAGGTACTGGGATAGTTTACCCAAATATTGTTGATATGATGTTAATTTACTTACCCTCATGCAACCATAAAAAAAACATATTTTAGCTGAAACCGTGGTCTTTGTGATTCATGCAAGTTAGTGGCTGCCATCACTTTGAGAGTCAAAAAAGCAAATCAGACAACACAAAATTAGCACCCGTGTCTCGTGATGATATATTGAGGTCTTATAAAGCAAAACGAACAATATAGTGCAAGAAACTGTACGTTATTTACTTAATTATTACCTGTAATCCAGAGCCTCAGGCAAATGGGGAAGTGTGAAAACTGGTTCTTTCAGACAGTTTGTTTCAATGAACAGGCTCAAACAAACAATTCGCCAGTTTGTTTACGCATTCACACAATGACAAAGTACACACAATTTTAAAGCAACCAATAATGATGTGAAACACAGATATTTTACATGTCTAAAGCATATAAAGTGAATAAAATACCTTCATCAATGCACAATTATACATAAACAATGACCATACATACTGGTGCTCGGTTCACTCATGCGCATTTCAGCGGCTCATCAGTTCAGTGACTGTTGGAGGAACTGGAATGCTGAATGTGTTCATTCACCATAGGATCATATATGCTGGTATTTTGGCTTATTTGAGTGGCTGTCAGGTGTCCGAAAGTGAATTTGATTGAGTATCTTGTAGGGATGTAATGATTCACTCAACTCATGATTCGATTCACGATTTTGATTTCATGATTCGATTCACAATTTTTTTCTTTTTACAAAATGATATTTAAGACAAATTATAAGTTAAATGTGTCCTTTTATTATTGCTTGGACAAAATACTGTAGATTTCTTTGTGAAATTGAAATATAACACTCTAATAATATACTAATATAGCACTTGTTAATTATTGCTCTTTTGTTGGTTTTGATTGCTTCTATTGTCCTCATTTGTTAGTCGCTTTGGATAAAAGCGTCTGCTAAATAACAAAATTGAAATATAATGTAAATGTAAATAACAAAACTAGTTGGTTTTTTTACATTTAAAAACAAGCCCCAAATCAATTAAATAAGTAACACAAATAAAATAAATCTCTTCATATAAACAAACTAAGGCTTTGTCTGTGCTTATTAGAGGCAACCACTGCATTTTAATCATGATCCAAAGATCAAAGATGCTGAGCAGTTTTTAATCTAAATTACATTGTATAATTTCGAAAATTTGAAGCAAAAACAGAATGGTTTGACTTCAGTTTTGTGAAATTATGCTCAAAGGGGTCATATGATGTTGCTAAAAAGAACATTATTTTGTGTATTTGGTGTAATGAAATGTGTTTATGCGGTTTAAGGTTCAAAAAACACATTATTTTCCACATACTGTACATTATTGTTTGAAATATAACACTCTAATAATATACTAATATAGCACTTGTTAATTATTGCTCTTTTGTTGGTTTTGATTGCTTCTATTGTCCTCATTTGTTAGTCGCTTTGGATAAAAGCGTCTGCTAAATAACAAAATTCAAATATAATGTAAATGTAAATAACAAAACTGTTGGTTTTTTTACATTTAAAAACAAGCCCCAAATCAATTAAATAAGTAACACAAATAAAATAAATCTCTTCATATAAACAAACTAAGGCTTTGTCTGTGCTTATTAGAGGCAACCACTGCATTTTAATCATGATCCAAAGATCAAAGATGCTGAGCAGTTTTTAATCTAAATTACATTGTATAATTTCGAAAATTTGAAGCAAAAACAGAATGGTTTGACTTCAGTTTTGTGAAATTATGCTCAAAGGGGTCATATGATGCTGCTAAAAAGAACATTATTTTGTGTATTTGGTGTAATGAAATGTGTTTATGTGGTTTAAGGTTCAAAAAACACATTATTTTCCACATACTGTACATTATTGTTTCTCCTCTATGCCCCGCCTTTCTGAAACGATTTTTACAAAACTCATCGTTCTGAAAAAACAAGGTGTGCTGTGATTGGCCAGCTATCCAGTGCGTTGTGATTGGCCGAATACCTCAAGCGTGTGACGGAAATGTTACGCCCCTCACCATACTGTGATGCCCTGTCAGGCCGGAGCGATGATTCAAAAACATGAAAACCCATTATAAACGAGGCATTTATTGCATCCAGTGGGGACATAATTATGGATTATAATGACTTATACTGTCTTTTTACGCATTGCGTTGCATCG
>NW_015506748.1:72591-84374 GCF_001515645.1 Sinocyclocheilus grahami
GAAACAGGCCAAAACCCCTAAAATGAATCAATAATAAGATACAGTAAATAAGATACAACTCCAAAACACACAGGCGGAGGTCTCAGACATCAGCATCACTCCATAGCAAAATAAAAGGCAGACCTGAACACTCAGAGCGAATGCTGTGGGCTTCTGGGTCTCTGCTCACTCGTTCCGAGGCAAATTTAGACTGATCATATGTATTAGGAGTTTCATAATCATATTAGAATGACAGAACAGAGATGATATCAAGCAGATCACACTGTATGATATAGTCCACATTGGCAGATATTGATTTCTGAGTGGTCCATCCGGCGAAAAACTCGCCGGCATCACATTATGGTTTGTGGGAGGTTGCCAGAATGTTGCTATATGGTTGCTAAGATGTTCAAAGCGGTTTTAATGCATTGCTATGCAGTTGCTAGGGGGTTCTGATGGTTGCTAGGTGGTTACTTACTGGCCCAAAGTAAAAAGAGCCCACCTCCAAGTCTCTAGATTAGTGGTCGACTGATTTTGATGGCCGATATCTTAGAGAGCATGGTGGCCGATATAAATCTGATATATCACACTATTTCATATAAAGATAGTAAAAACACATGCACACATAGCAAATGCTTAAATTAAATGTATAGGCCTATTTATTGTACATACTATTTACTGAATGTTAGAATTTGAAAATTAATAAAGAAAAAAAATATTCGAACTTAATGAAAATAAATCTGTACGATAAATAGATTTAATTAGAAGGTAATTTTTATGCCGTCAACAAATGCACATTTCAGAAGATCTCGCAGCTGAATTCAATAAAGTTTGCACGGTCAGTAAAATTTACTACATATTCAAAGCCTTTTGATTAAATTAAATGCGTATTTGATGACGGTAGATGAAAAAGTATTATAGCCTTTGTTTTTCTGTTACTATAACACTATAACACTTTTAAGTATAGTTCTGTGTACTAATTTATTAGTCAGAGCTGTTAAACAGAGACGGTAAACTAATGAAGATGGAGAACGGGAGCTGTGTACGTTTAAGCGCCGATATTCTCAGCGCTGTCAAAATAAAAGTCCCGTGCCATCAAAATAAAAGTCCCGCCTCTGACATATTGGGTAAACAGAATTGGTGATATATCTTTGCGATATATCGGTCGACCACTACTCTAGATATGACTTGGGTGGCTCCTTTAATAAAAGCCACTGGAATTTTTTTTGCCCATTTTAACATTCGCTTGGCGAAAAAGTGTGATCACTTAGAAAAGAACAAAAACTTCACAGATGTGCTCATAACAGCTCATAATTTCATACTATTTAATCAGAACAATACGCAAGCTTACAGCAACCTCTGTCTCTGAGCACAAAATATTTATATCAGAGATGGAGGAACACAATTGTGGCCTAGAAAGGCTTTATGTGACAATGGTATGCGGGTCTAGCATACATATGTACACACACACACACACACACACACACACACACACACATCAACGAGGGAGAATAGAGACCCACAGCATGCTCTGAACATCGCTGAGTTCACCGTTAATTTTTCTAATAAGAGCATTCACAGCACCATACATCATAACTTACATCTCATTTCATATTAAGACCACATGGTACTGAGTCCCCACAAAATGCACATCAATAAGAGCTACACAACAAAAAATAAAATAAAAATCAAGATCAAAATAAATCAACCCTCTCACCAATCCCACAAAATAGTACATAAGATATTTTAGGTACAATTTCTAAAACCTATTTGATTATGAACACATAATAAGGCACGTAATAAGAAATTAGGTAAATACACAGTAAATATGATTTTTTTTTCACCATGATTTCTTGAATGATTATAGTGGTACAAAAACCCGATGAGGTTTCAAATTAGATTTTTTTTCTCTCTTCCATAAAAAAGAACAAATTACCAAAAATAAGTAACTTTTTTTCTCAAAAAATCTTGACAATCCTTAAGATATATAGACCTGAATAGTTTTGCTTTAAGACTGTAAACTTCAACAAAATTCAATTTCTTTTGAGAAGTGAAAGCGACGTTTTGAATCGCTTCAGGTGAAATCAGTCAAAGACAAAAAAAGCCACTATCCCTTGCCTTGCATGAACATGAAGATTGTTGATTTATTTCATAACTGTGATTCAAATGGACACTGATAGAGGATATAGCGCACAGGCATAGAAGCTGCTCCCTTTAGATGCTACTCAACAGGTCTACGGTGACCCTCCTTGGAATGTTAAGGCCAGATTATCACTAAATAAGACAGCGCCTCGCTCGTATGCACAAGCGAGTCATCAAATATCCTAAACAGTCCAAATGAAACCGGTAATAATACACTAGTACTAACAGAACACATACATATACAGAATCAGCTTCTGTGTATGCACACCATTACCATGTTCCAAAACCTAGTGAGCTGCCTATTTAGATGGCATTTTAAGGCATCACAGGTGCGCTCCCGGCACAAGGGCTGTTCCAGCCTTCTAGGATATCTAATTTTGGCCAAAATCTAATCTGCATGTAACCATTGTGGATAAGGCAATCCCAGAATGCACTGTGAAGCTCATTCAAGATGGTGGGTGAATCAAGGCAAATGTTGATTATGAATATACTTATAATTCACTGAAGAAAAATATCTATAAATTTGTTTAACCTGTTTAAAAATGCATTATTTTGACTGCAGTGTTGATTTTTCGCATCAGGCCAAAACCCGCTAAAATTGATCAATCAGATGAATCAACTCATTCCAGAGTTTGACATTAGCATGTTGCTAGGCTAATGTTGCGATACCTGAAGTGTAGAAATACATAGCACAAGCAAATATTGAGTATGTTCTAGGTATTTTTACATTTATGCAGTGTGTGATGTTTGTCGCATTGCACTGCAACATCTCTAGACTGTCTATACTGAAAAAAGCCAAAGTTCCAAATCCATTTGTCCTGTTGTCGGAAGTAGCGCAAACGCTTGTAGTACGTCAGAAGTAGAACGGGGCATCAGTTTACTGTTGTGTCGCATCATGCCACACCACATTATTAGCTTAGCAACATGTTAACCTCAAAGCCCACCACTGTAATAAGTGTAAAGAATTCATAGTAGAAGCTCAATATTGGCATGTGCTATGTATTTTTACGATTGGACTTATTAGCTTAGCAACATGCTAATTGTACTAAAATCAAACAAATCCAATGCTAGCCTTCAAACGCTGCTCAAAACGTGTAATGTATCGATTTTTAAATGGAATCAATGGAGGAGATGCTAGTTTTGGAGTAAGCTATATTTGGAGCTTGCAAGCATTTCCATGATGCCAAGGTCTTTGTGTGATTGACTTAGAAGATTCACAGACTCAAAGTTTAACATCTCCACCTCTAGAAGAAAACCTCTGGCCTGGACTCTATTGGAGGCAAGTTTCCTGTGCACTCCTGTGCTATTAGTCAGTTCTAGAGCACTCCAGATCAGTCACTAATAGGCTTTCATGGCAATTAGGATGCTGCCTTAGAAGGCAGCTGCCTATGCAGCAGCTCACTAGGTTTTGAGAAATAGGTGGCGTCTCCATGTCACTCCGAATTGCTCTTTGTGGAGGCATTTAGTGTGGGACTGCAAGGCAAAAGAGAGTGCCGCCTTTTCTTTTTTTGCCGTGACTCAATGGGTTTCACTACGGTTTCTACAGAGCCCATGGCTGCAAACTCACACCTGTGGACATAGCCGAGGAGTGAAAGAACAGAGTAACGAGCACAGAACCGTCTGCCCCTGTGTGGAATGATGGAAAACAAGAAGAACGAAAGGAAAAGACTCAACTAAGAGCAAGAAGGGGAACAGAATGGAGGAAATTATCAATTTCCCATCAAGATCACAGGCTATACCATTCACATTGAGAATTTCACTTTGGAGGAGGTGGAGCCTCTTTTCAGGCTGGGCGTTGCTGATTGGAGCGTTCCAGTAAGGTTGACAGCTGGCCGCGAGTTTTCCGGAATGATCATGCATGTTTGAAAATGTTCGTCCCGGTTCAGAGGAACCCGATCGACTGGACAATGACATCGCGCCATTGCAACAAAGATGTTCTCTGACAACATTGCAGGTGCAGAGAGCCCACAAAAGGCCGGTCTGTTTCATATAAAATTTTCATAATACAAGAAAAAAATAACAAATCACGCCATTCACTATCTATTCACAGATGCCTACCATCTGGCTATACATCTTTGCACAGTAAACAGATATGAGGATGCCAAACATTCCCCATGGTGCCTGTCTTCCATTCAAATCAAAGTGCTGAGAAACAAAAGATTTGTAAGCCGAAACAGCTGAGAATTTTAAATGCACTCATTCTTGAATCCATAGCACTCTTATTTTAATGCTACTCTGAAGAAAAAGGACAAGTCCATTGGTCGAGACCGTCGCTACAGATTTTATTTTCCAGCAGCACCTTGATGATGACGTCAGCAACATTCAAACGGTGACCGTGCGTTCAACACATCCCATGGGAAATGCGACTCTCCGTTGAAACAGCCAATGAGAATGAAGGTGACATTTTTTGGGGGGAGGCACAGAGGAGACTCCGCCCTCACTTAGGTCTGGGGTAACAAGGCCATTGGGCTACAGGAGCGTCAGTCTCCAATGTAATCGGTAAGTGTGCGGTGAAGAAACTTCCTCAGCATTGACTTTTTTGAGAATGTTCACCCCATATTAGTTTGCGTTTCACATCAACAAAGTTCTCGCCAATAGACTAAAGAGGGAGTCCTACTTCCTCCACATGGAGGTTCCCAGAAATGTCACATTGTCATGGATATCCCATGTGTCTTCAGCCCTGGTTTTGTGAGAGTAAATCAAACTCACTCTGAGACTGTCTAAAGGTTCTGCAGTAGTCTCTTATTTGCTTTTTTTTTTTTCTTTCTTTTTTTTGTTTTTGTTTTTTCTTTTGAAAATCTCTAAAACTACCCCATGAATATCTATAATTGTTTTTTTAGAGTTTGTCAGTCAGTCTTATTCTCTGAACGAAACAGTCAGACTGCTGAAGGTAGAAGGGCTGGAATGGGGAGGATGGGAAAAGGGTGCGTTTGGACTGTAGTGAAGGTGGTGCTATATGGTGGATTTGGAGAAAGACACTCGCAGATGGTGGTTTTCTCCCAGGTCATGGTTGTGGAGGTCGATAAGAGCCTGGATGGCTTCTTCCACCGAACCCAGCTGGATCAGCGCCATTTTGCGGTCTTTCCTATTAATCATATATGGATAGTGAAAATCAGACACTGGGTGATCCTGAAACAACTCAAGATCAGCCAAATTTAGGACCAGTTGGTCCAATGACAATCCAAGAATTAAAAAAAAAAAATCTTTTGAAAACTAAGTTTAAAACATATTTGTGTAGGTTTCAAATGGTGGTGAATGAACATTTACAGCATTTTCAACAAAAACGTTTAAATAGTTTTAATGACTACTCTCAACTCGTCACATGGGGTAACCATCAAGTAAAAAGTTAAATCACATTTACCTTACAAAAAAACAACCAAAAAGTCTGTCATCATTTACTCAACCTCAAGTGAAGCATGTTGGTAACCAAACAGTTGCTGGTAGCCACTGACTTCCATGGTATTTTTCCATACTATGGAAGTCAATGGCTACCATCAACTGTTTGGTTACCAACATTCTTCGAAATATCTTCTGTGTTCAGCAGAAGAAAGAACTACAAAGAAACTATCCCTTTAAACAATGTAAAATGTTCCTGCTCCTAAAGGGCCATCTAGCTACACATTTTTTCCCTAGTAAACTTAAAATCCCTGTTAAATTTTTAGAGGATCATGTAGACATTGTTGATAACATTCCATTTATGTTTTCACAAAAAACGAATCCTTATCAGCCATGTTGTCATGAAGAAAGGTACAAGTAGACTCTTCCCCGTGTGAACAGATACTTACTAAAATCAGATAAATGAAGGCTGAGAACAAAAACAAATGTTAAGAGAACTCACTGGAAAAACTTGAAGGCCTTGACTGTGTATCCAGAACCGGCAAACAGGTCTTTCAGAAAATCATCTGTAGTGGAGGGGCTGGGGGGAAAAGAAACAACAACACAGTGATTACAAAGGACAAAAAAAGGCACCTTATCTGATGCCAACAATAATGTAAGACTTCTAGTGGAGTGAAACAACTGCTAATAATATGATAATATGTGTGGGGTGATATGAATAATAATTATATATCATGGTATAAGTAATTTTACATCGCTGTAAAATTATGCATCACAATGAGGTTTCTTTTTCTGGAAATTCAAGCCTCATATGTTTTATATATTGCAATGCAGTCAATGTCTATTTTTCTAGTGACTTAAAAAGTTTACCCCCACAAGTATTTTATAAAGTTTAATTTAATATGAATAATATAAATAAAAAGCAAATCATTCTAAGTTTAAAATTAATGTTATTAAATATAACATTTTTAAAGGGGTCCTATTATGCTTTTTCACTTTTTCAACTTTAGTTAATCTGTAATGTTGCTGTTTGAGCATAAAAAACATCTGCAAAGTTACAAAGCTCAAAGTTCACTTCAAAAGGAGATATTTTATTTAACAGAAATCACTTTTCAAAAACTACAAGGAACGACTCGTTTGGACTACAACGCATATTTTCCGGGATTTGTGAGATCACAAATATCGACGAATGGGACGAGACCTGGTTGAGCTGCACTAGAGAAGGCAACGAGTGTTATCACTATGTCGGAGACATGCTAGCTTTCCCAAGCCAGATGAACTTAGAGTGTTTACAATCATCCAGGTTTAAATCGCACTCAAATTGATTTGATTTTGACGCAATATTTACACTGAAGCTCGCAGGCGGCTATGCTAAGGGGCGTGACATTTCCCGACCAGCCGCCGAGTGCTGCTGATCACAACACACACTGGCCCAGCTAACCAATCACAGCACACACCACCCGGAACCGCTTCGCTCCCCTCCGCGAGACGGAACGCGACGCTGTGATCATCGGAGACTCCATCGTCCGGCACGTCCGTGCTACGTTAGCTGAAGGTAAGGTGCACACTCACTGTTTCCCTGGTGCTCGTGTTCTCGATGTTTCTGCGCAGATACCCGCTATCCTGAAGGGTGACGAGAGCCCCGGAGCGGTCGTGCTTCACGCGGGGGCTAACGACACCAAGCTGCGGCAGACGGAGACGCTGAAGAGGGACTTCAGGAGCCTGATCGAGACGGTGCGCCGCACATCGCCCGCGACGACGATCATCGTGTCAGGACCGCTTCCCACGTATCGACGAGGACACGAAACGTTCAGTAGGCTTTTTGCTTTAAATGAATGGTTATTGTCATGGTGTAAAGAACAGAAACTGCTCTTTGTTAATAACTGGAATCTTTTCTGGGAGCGTCCTAGGCTGTTTCGCGCTGATGGTCTGCATCCCAGCAGAGTCGGGGTGGAGCTCATGTCGGACAACATCTCCAGGACGCTGCGCTCCATGTGACTAGTAAGTCAAATCTCAAATAACTGCCCTGATGACTTTTGTTCTACCCGCTTAAATGATAGAAGTACTTGTGCTGTCCAATCTATAAAGACTGTGTCTGTTCCCCGAATAGTGAGGTCAAAATATAAATTTAATGCAGGATCTAGAAAAAATCTGATCGTGATTAAACCAGAACAATTTAAAATAAATGAACAAAAACCATTTTTAAAGTTTGGGCTCCTAAACATTAGATCACTCTCACCCAAAGCAGTTATTGTAAATGAAATGATCACAGATAATCGTTTTGATGTACTCTGCTTGACTGAAACCTGGGTAAAACCTAATGATTATATTGGTCTAAATGAGTCTACTCCACCAAGCTACTATTATAAGCATGAGCCCCGTCAGACTGGTCGTGGCGGCAGTGTTGCAACAATATATAGTGATATTCTCAATGTTACTCAGAAGACAGGATTCAGGTTTAACTCATTCGAACTACTAATGCTTAATGTTACACTGTCAGATATGCAAAAGAAATCGATCGTATCGCTTGCTCTGACTACTGTGTATAGACCACCAGGGCCGTATACAGATTTCCTTAAAGGATTTGCAGATTTCCTCTCAGACCTGTTGGTTACTGTTGATAAAGCTCTAATTGTCGGAGATTTTAATATTCACGTTGATAATACAAATGATGCATTAGGACTTGCGTTTACTGACCTAATAAACTCTTTTGGAGTCAAGCAAAACGTCACCGGGCCCACTCATCGTTTCTAACCAATCACAACACACACTGGCCCAGCTAACCAATCACAGCACATTTCATATTTCAGAAGGCGGGCCTTCATTTGATACAGGAACTATTCGAGCCGTTCATGCCATTATTATTGTAATAATGTAAAATATGTGAAAAATAATGTGTTTTTCGAACAACCTAGTATGAGAGCCTGTTCTAGTACACCCCCAAAACAAAATCAAGACTTTGTAATAATACAAAGCATAATAGGACCCCTTTAACATTAATTATTATCATTTAAAAAACCTTGAGATTTGCAGATTTTTAAAAATGCTTATTTAAGTTAGTCCAGCAAATTTGAGTTGTTTTTTGTTGCAATATTTTGTAACATGCTGTATTGAGCGTGTGGTGCCCAATGTGTGGGTGTGCGCCAGTCACTCACGGGATATTTGAGAGGTGCAGGGTGGCGGAGGGAGGAAAGATGTTCTGGAAGTTCTTGGAGCCGGGCTTTTTGAAGCGGTGCAGCGGGCTCCCACTGAAGTCTTTGGTCAGGCCCTGGTCCTCCTGACCCTCCCTGGGGAGCTGCACCGTCTGGTGCTTTGAGATGGTCACACGGATCACCTTACCATGCAGACGCTGACCGTTCAAATGGCTCATCGCTTAACAAACAAACCCAAAGATAATGTGTTACAGATAAGCTTTAAACCTGAGTGAGACACAATGTATTACGCTCTTACACTGAACAAATCTTTTTCTTACATTTAAAGAATGAAAACTCATGTATACAAGTTTTTTTTCAACATTTCACACACACACAAAGCCTCTAAATATGAGTGTCACTCATCTTCTGAGTACTTAACCCCCGTTTTGTACACCTCGTTCATAAAACACAACCAGAAAGTTATGTAAATCATTTAGAAAAAATTACTGTATAAAATGCCATCTAGGGTATTTTTATAATAATTGTTTATTTATAACCCATTGCTACTCAACCTTTTTTACAGTATAGAATATATTTTCTGCCTCATTCTGTGATAAGAAGCCACATCAGATCACAAATGGAAGTTATTTCAAACACTCGACTGATGTTGTGGAGTAAAAACATGTTAATGTTCTCTTTTGTTGGACAACAGGTTTAGAAACGCTTCTCACTACAAGGGAAGTTATTCAGCGTGTGTTACTTTTTCAAATGCACAAACGCAAAACGGGAAAAAAAAGGAAATAATGATTACTCTACTGTCCTAGCATAAGAAATCTGTCACACTGCGGGAGTAGAAGGGGGATCGAGCGGGATTTTGTGTTGCTGTCGATTTGCAGTCTCTTTTTCATGATAGGCCTACGGCATTTGTCAGTCATCCCCACTTGCTATTTGGGGAATGAATCCAGCACTCTGATTGGTCGAACTCTTCTTTTGATTTGAGTACTGCGTGTGGACAGAGGCGTCACCAGGTTTTTGCGTAGTTTAAAGTGAAAATCGTACCGGTGTACTTTGAGGTCAAAATGCGTACAGGTTGGCAGGTCTGCTTGCTGATTTGTAGCTTTAATACAGACACAGAATACTCAGATAAAGACGCCTGATCAAAGGATGAAGAGAGTGTATCAAGATGAAAAGGATTTCAATGTAATGCCTGGCGTACCGAGCTGGGCTTGCGTGGCGTCTGCCATCTGTATTAAGGCATTCTCTTTCTTGTTGAACAGAATCTTGACTCTGTGAACATCTCCGTACACTCCTGCCGGGATAAAAGAGAAATTTTAGACTTTTTTGTTTTGCTGAAACCCACTGTGAACACAATTTATAGCAAATAATACATTATCTGCAGATCTCAGGGTTTCATTATTGAAGGCAGAGGGCGACAGTAACTCCTCACATGCTCAGAGCAAGCAAACATAGAGCGATTTTAAAGAATATCACTCACACTAAGGTCTGTCTCTGTTGTTGACAGTTATTAAATTGTAGGGACAATAACAATGACACCCACTGAGCGTGTGTATGGGAGAATTTGAACATTCATAAGACGGGACACAATCTGCAAATAATCTCCCGACTGTGTTTGTAAGGAAATGGTCTCATCGCTCAGCTTCTATCCTCTACTGCCATCATAAAAATAGCTGTCTGCACATCTAATCTAGAGGAGTAATAAATGCATCCTTACCGAATAAAATGAAGAGCCCGTGTGGTGATATGCTCTGCAAGAGATGGGACATTATCATAGAGATCATTCAGTACTGAAATGTAAAAAGTGCTGGGAAAAGATGAAATGACTAAGTGTAAAATGTATGAAGAATCATTGATAGGTGATTGGCTGTGTAACATGTTGACACTGATCACTTCAATGTGAATGCCGGCCACTAATGCTGCAGAATTAAATGAAGAAAGTGTCTTGTCTTGTGACATCAACTGCTGAGACTGAATAAAGACGCATGAAAATAGGTTTGGATTAACTCATATGACAAGACAAAAGATTAGAGGGAATCATTTTACAGGCACTTATATTTAAGGCCAGTGAGTGTTTATGCTCCCTGCATAGTCTCTGTGCAATACTGTAAACTATAGTGATGGCTCAGATTAGACCAATAGACCTATCCACATTTATTACAAAAAAGCATTTTATGTAACTGCACACACCAGAGGGTATATTTACAATATTATATATTTTATAGAACCGATATATATTACACAAAAATATGAAGCAGCACAACTGCATCCAACATTGATAATAATAAGAGATGTTTCTTCAGTATCAAATCATATTAGAATGATTTCTGAAGGATCATGTGACACTGAAGACTGGAGTAATGATGCTGAAAATTCAGCTTAGATCACAGGAATAAATTATATTTTACTATATATTCACATAGAAAGCAGTTATTTTAAATTGTAATTAAAAATAAAACACATTTTACTGTATTTTTGATTAAATAAATGCAGCCTTGGTGAACAGAAGACACTTCCAAAAACTTAAAAAATAATTAATATAATATAATATAATATAATATAATATAATATAATATAATATAATATAATTTCTAGTAATATAATTTCTAGATGAAAGTATCTAGATCTGTAGTCTAATTATCAGTATCGGCCATCAAAAAACCTTTCTGGGTCAAATAGTATCTCAGAATCATACTGGTGTCCACATGTTAAAAACCCATCTTTTGTGTGCTTTTTAAAGCCTTAAAAACATTCTTGTTAATTGAAACAAAATAAACTGAAACTGAAAGAAAAAAATTCAGCATTCCTTATTTTCATTTAGTTTAACTTGATGTACTAAAATGACTAAAACTTTAATTCAAATGAAAACGGAATACAGACAGACATACAGACAGACAGGCAGACAGCTAGATAGACAGACAGACAGACAGGCAGACAGACAGACAGACAGACAGACAGACAGACAGACAGATAGAGCTAGATAGATAGACAGATAGATAGCTAGACAGACAGACAGACAGCTAGACAGACAGACAGCTAGATAGACAGACAGACAGACAGACAGATAGATAGCTAGACAGACAGACAGACAGCTAGACAGACAGACAGCTAGATAGACAGACAGACAGACAGACAGATAGATAGATAGCTAGACAGACAGACAGACAGATAGATAGA
>NW_015506748.1:86586-94926 GCF_001515645.1 Sinocyclocheilus grahami
AGACAGACAGACAGACAGACAGACAGACAGATAGACAGATAGACAGATAGATAGATAGATAGATAGATAGATAGATAGATAGATAGATAGATAGATAGATAGATAGATAGATAGATAGATAGATAGATAGATAGATAGATAGATAGATAGATAGACTAAAGTACTAAAATGACTAAAACTGAAATAAAAATGAATTAAAACTACATAGACATTAAAAAACTAATAAAAATGACAAAACCAATAAAATTACTAAAACTTTAACTAAAATGAAAATGGAATACATACATACAGACTGACAGACAGAATCAACATTTTGACCACTATGGTCTAAAATGCTTTTTGAAGGGCACTTACAGTATAATTGTAAAATATTATAATTTATTTTGACCTCTTTCCTACCATATATTATGCAATATAAATGAGAGATTTGTGGTGGAAGGGCTCACAGAGAAGGGTCAGTCACTTAGGTTGACATCAGTTATGTCGTGGGACGGTGGTGTTGAGGGTGGGGATGGAAACTCACGTCGGGGTTGAGGTTGGAGACGAGGAGCACAGAGTGGATGATGGTGGGGGCCATGCCGTGGATGGTCATCCGTCCTGTCATTGCTGATGAAGGGATGGTGAGAGGTCCCAGAGCACCAGGCATTGTCTGCATAGACAGACCTGAGCGGAGCGCAGCCCGGCGGGATGGGAAGGGGAAGACGGGAGAGGAGGAGTAACGTGAGAGAGAGGAAAGGAACGTTCTAGAACAATTCTCCGTTTTCACAACCTGTTGCTGCTTTTTCAGATAAACAACATAAGGTCTTCTTGTAATAGCTTATTAAATCAATGTGTTGAGGCATGCTGGGTACTTTTAGTCCAAATGAGTATTGAATTGGATGGTCGGGGTAGTAAGAGGTTTAAATAAAGCCAGCAGAGATCAGGGTCAGGAGTGTGAAAATGGAGCCAAGCTTGAGAGTTACTCAACACGAAACGGCATTCACAGCATGGTTAATATGCGAAGGACAAATTATTCGATTTGTGTGAAAGAAAAATATTCAGTGGTAAATAATTTGTACATTGAGATTTGATATTAAAATACTGATATATTTGTTATATTATTATTGGTACTTTTATTTGACTGAGACCTTGATTATGTCATTAGAAAATAACTTTGGTGACAGAAGTGGAGAAAATTATTTCATTTGGAACAACATGAGGATGAATACATGTTTGATTTTCAAGTAAATATGTTAAATAATACACTACTGTTCGCATGTTAAGGGTCAGTTTTAAAAGAAATATATAATTTTTTCAGCAAGCCCAAGGATGCATTAAACTCATCAAAAGTGACAGTGAAGACATTTATATTGTTATATAGAACATTTTGAGAAATGTTGGTTTCCAAAGAAACAGGAAGCAGCACAACTGTTTTCAACATAATAATAATAATAATAAATGACTTGGAGCAGCAAATCAGTATATTAGAATGAGCTTTGATCACAGGAATAAATGAAATTTTAACAGATATTTACATAGAAAACAGATAGTTTCAATTGTAATAATATTTCACAATATTACAGTTTTTACTGTATTTTTGATCAAACAAATGCAGCCTTGGTGAGCAGAAGAGACTGATTTGAAAAACATTTCAAAATCTTACAGAGCCCAAAATTTTTTGCCTTCTTAAATAAATATCATGTGAATAATATTAAATGTTGTCTTTAAGAAAACCTAAATTAAGACTTCGTAAGTAAAGCTGCACAGTGACTTGAGCTATTAAGTTTTAATATATGATGAAATATGTAATTACAGATCAATGCAATGCACTTAAAGGTGCAGTGTGTACATTATAATTGCAACCAACGGCTGAGTCCCCCGCTCACCCCTCCCTTTAGACAAGCTACGGTGGCCCATACAGGACTAAGATGTCGTCAGTAAAGACAGCAGAGAGCAATGAGATTTCTTTACAAAGGTAAATTAAGGAATTGTATTTACTTAATTATTCAATAAATCAATGTTATTGCGAATATTAAATGTACTTGTTAATCATTGTGTCAGTATTTTATTTACAAGGACAACAAAGTGAGGAAACGCGCTGTGTAGAGCAGTTTGTCCGTTTAGGGCTACTGTAGAAACATGGCGGCGACTCCCATGTAAGGGACCCGCGGTGTGTGTAGATAGAAAGTGCTCAATCTAAGGTAATAAAAACATAACGGTTCATTAAGTAAGGTCTTTATACACCTCTGAAAACATAGTTATGTATATTATATTGCATTTCTGTCAATAGAACGATGTAAATATTACACATTGCACCTTTAAATAGGATGTATTGATTATAGGGCTGCACGATTATGACAAGAATCATAATTGTCGATTATTCCCTTGAAATTGTAATTGCGTTTATTAATTACGATTATCACAATTTACACTGAATGATGTTTATACCATTGTTTGATGCAACTGCATGCCGTATTTTTATATGAAAATAAACGAGCTGAAAACACTCTAACTGAAAAACCTTTAGTGCTTTTCTAAAGTATTAAGCCTCAAATGTCAAATATACATCGGATTGGTTTCTTCTTTAAATTATAAAAAAAGTACAAATATGAATGGTATTATAATGTTATACTAAAACTAAAACAATGGAAAACCCCTTAAGATAACTTGCAGAAAGAAAAAAACATATTTTAAGCGTGCAGAATAACATAAGTGGACTTTGAACGATTAATTGCCGCTTTGAACGATTACGTAATTGTGGCATCCATAATTGTAATCGCGATTAGAAATTCGATTAATTGTGCAGCCCTAATTGATCAGATAAATCAAAGCATACTAATCAATAGCCAATTCCAAGCGCAAAGTTTTCTAACTGCACACATTGCTCAGTCTGTTTTCAGATGTGACGTCAATACTTCTGCTTGTGTTAGTCCCTCTTCACTTTGCTCATTTGGCTGGTGTTAATCTGCAGATGTGTCTTGCAAGTGGCTCAGGTGATGCCAATGTAATACCTCCAATTATTCAGTCGTGAGCCACACGACGCTGCCTCCATTACTGAGATGTGATGTGAGAGTGTGACTGTGTCAGAAAGCTCACCTGCCTGATGGAAACCGATAGCAGGGGCGAAACCAGCCGCCCCAGGGTATGGAGAGGAAATTATCCCAGGAGCCCCTGCGCACACACACACACACACACACACACACAGGGTCAGCAACAACGAACGACTGATTTATAAAATGAAAGCACAAGCACGTAACAGGACAGTGACAGCAGTGTGTGTGCATCAACGCCAACACAATGTGTTTTTTCAGGGTAAGGAAGAGTCTAATATGTATGACTCCTAAAAAATTCATTTAAAATTCATTTTGATATTTCTTTGGGGGTGTAAAATTATACTGTACATGTCATGGTGATACAGCTGTTCTGATAACATAATGAAGATAAAAGCCTCTTTACAAAGATAAAAAAAAAAAATCTTATTATTAAATAGTTTTGCATAATATTTTATTACTATTTCACTGGGGAAAAATATAGAAATAAAAAATGAACCAGTTTTGTTCAAATATTTAGGGGAATATATTTGATGAATGACTGACAGCCAAATCACTTGGTGTGACCAACAGATAGAATAGAGAATGATATCATATTATTATTAATCATATATATATATATTAGTAAATCAGTGTATGTCAGTGATACTATCTGACTATTTGATCATTGTAATTTTTATGTACGTCATATACGACTGCGGATGGATTGTCAGTCAGGATGGATTGAGGATTCATTTCTGACATATATAATATTATAACCAGATTGTCCATTTTTATCAACAGTTCCCTGTTATGAAAAGCTAAATGAATATTAACAAATAAAATGGCATTTCAGATATTTTGACCATTTATGACATGGCTAGTTTAACGCATTTTGTCATGTGATGCAACTCCCCAAAAAGGTAAGGATATTTATAAATTAATAAATATATTCTTAAAATATACTCTTCACCCAAATAACAATAATAATAGTGACAATAATAACAATTTATTCAAGGTGCAAGGGCAATATATTATTACTTTGTATTGGTTACACCAATACAAACTTGTTTTTTTTTAATGGATAGAAAAGTATTTAAAAACCAAAATGAACACAAAGAATACATGAATTAGCTCTTGGCACATGTGTTTTAGATTCACATTTGTTCCTTTTCTTTCCTGTAGATTTTCTTTTTCTGTAGAATTTGCTTTATAAAAGAAAATATAAATTCACTAACCCTGCGTGAGCCTCAAATACATTTTATTAACAGTAGAAAAGCACAATCTATAAAAGAGGCGCACATACATTTGTTCTGTACTCCCTATACCATCGCAGTTTTATTCTCATCCTATCATTTTGAGCTGACTATGGCTTGCTGAGACATGCACATTCACGTAATTCACAATTTGCCCATGTAATATCTCGAATCCCCAGGAGGGACGGACTTAAGCGTGACACCATTGTTTAAAATGGATTTATTCAGCCTATTGAGATGTAAACCACCACAGAGCTCAGAACAAGCAGTGTACATACATTTCAAACCAGTCCTACCTACAACAAATAAAGCATTTTCATGAGGGGTGTTGTGGTAGAAGACCGACAAAATGGCAGTGGTCTAATAAAAGCTGCCATTTGAACACCTTTTATTGCTTTGGTGGGCGTCTGGAGATGTCACCGAGAGCCCCTGAGATTCCTGCCTGTGCCCAGAAACAATTAATCAGCTCTGATTTACAGACACACACAAGAATACACACCGGCCTTATCAGTATCCACACCGCCTCTCGCTCTAGACAGCGTGAGTGATTTACCAAGCCTGAGACAACAAGATGCGTGGATGGGCAGCGACAGTTATCTGCCGCCCCCTCTGACAATCACACACACAATAAATCCACCCTGCAAACGCTCTAGCCCACAGAACTATGTGTGCATGTGCGATAAGGCCTGCCCTTTGATAGTGTGCATGCAAGCAACTGATAGCATAATAATAAAGCACACGGATCGCCCAGGTAAGGAGCAAGTGAGTTAAATATCTGTTACACTGGTATATATATATATATATATATATATATATATATATATATATATAATATGTACACAATTTTAAATAATTTAAAAGAAAAGGTCTTCTCATTTATAAATTGCTTCTATATCTAGCTTCAGTCAGTTTCAAACATTGATACCATGCAGCTCAGTAAATAACAGCAGTTAGTGTGCCTCTGGTGGTAAAGCATAGGGCCTCAAGTGAGAAAAGCATCTAATTAAAAGTCTCTTTGATCGCTTGTTACTCTATGGTGCTCATAGATGGACAAATAGGTCTGAGATTGTTGCATTAGCATCTACACATCATTCTGTAAGCATTTACCTATACATTAAAATGCCACATGCGCTCTCTCTTCCTCATTCAGACAAACCACATCTCCAGCAAGACAGAAAGTTTTGGAGTCTTTCACCAAACATCTTGAGTGCCTGGCCAGAGCTTGTTCATTGCTCTTGTATACAATCAAGACCATAGAAAGCACATTAAATGTAAGTAAAGTGTCTACTTTTAAGGTTTTAAATAAGTTTTTGGATAATATAATGTCAAAATTTGGTTGAAATAATGTTACATTGTCATTCAGTGTAACAATATTTATGTAAAAACTCAAACAACATGCTTATTCTGACTTGTAAATATAAAAATATATAAAAAATATATAAAAGAATAAGAGAGCATATTAAATTTTATTGTGTTTTAAATGAGTACAAAATTCTTACTGTCAAATGGGCAAAACCTAGGATAGTGGCAAATTTAAAAAATGTAAAATTACAACTAATCAGTATTTGGGGTGAAAGTAATTAGTCTTTTAATATGTTATAAATTGATTTTTGTTGTAAATATGCCTGACAAGATGCCTGACACTGAATGACATTTTAGTGGGTCTCTTCTGTAAATCAGGGAAAAATTTATGATATTTATTTTTTGCTCAGAAAAACAAAACAAAAAATTGCAATTAAATTAAACAGAAAACTTTTTTTTAAAAATTTGGAAAAACAACAACAATTTAAAGCAGTATTACACACTTATCGTTTTTATGCTTAAACCCTTTTTTGTCTTTGACCCACATACTGGTAAAAAAAAAAAATGTATAGCCTGAATGCACTGTAAGTCGCTTTGGATAAAAGTGTCTACTAAATGCATAAATGTAAATATATATAGGAGACAAAGGTTCCCCTAATCAAACATTCGCCTATATATGTGTGTGTATATGTCTTACCAAAAGCGGTCTGCATGCTGGGGTCCAGCGTGGGCTGGCCGTCCCCTGAGGGTAGGTCTAGACGTGTGAAGTCTCTGCTCTTGTCGTTGTTGTACTTCACATTCAGACTGGTCAGCTTGGAGAACTCAACACGCAGAGTGCAGCAGCCGTTGTAGATGTTCTGCCCATCCAAAGCCTGACACAGACACGAAACACTATTATGCCATTCTCTCACAAAGAAATGATAGTTTGCTTAAATAAAAACAAGCCTATTTTAGGACAGTTACATATTTTTTGCATATCTTCCCAGTAGAAATGTACATTACTAGAAAGTAATAAATAATAATATTTATTAAAATTAAAGTAAAATTACATTTATAGATCATGAGTTTTTATTGACTTACAAAATTGAAAATACATATTTTTATTTACTTCTCTTTTTTATTGTATTTAATTCCTTTGCCATTAGATTTACCCATCACTGTATATTTGCCTCTCCAATCACAGGACACTGACCTATTCTGGCACATTCTGATTGATTACACCTGCTCTACTTCATTACATCAGGGTTTAATGGAGCCTGAGCATCTCATCTCAGTTTTTCAGTCTGTTAATCAATATCTTAAAGCAAACAACAGCCAAACTCCTAAAACTGATCTAGAAGAAGCCGCAGTCACAAGGTTTGTATCTCCACTGAGCCCTGTTAATGGTTCCTGAGAAACAGGAAGGTCAAAGTGCAAAACCAAACGGAATGAAAAGCAACATGTGCAGTGAAAACGAATCGATAAACTCTCAACCCATGAAACCTCAAAATATATTTGCAAATAATGTCCATTTGAAGTAATCTCTCCCTGACCCTGAGTATCTGCCATTATAGTGACAAAAATGGCTTTCTCGGTCATTTTACCCGTAATCTCCATCTCGTTATGGCCATTTTGGAAATATATGAACCTTAGATAAGAGAACAAGATCGCCACTCAACATGACAGAGTTTGCTTCTTAATCTAGTGTGACATTTTCATTATTGAATTGTCTGTGTAGGCCTGCCTGAAGCAGGTTTGGCAGGGCGGAGGCGATGTGAAATAACTTCTCCTGATGACAAATGCAAATCACATCTAATCCTGACAGTGGCCTGAGCAACGACATGAGAATAAAGAGCTGTTGCATAGATGTGCTGTTGGCTTTAAACAATCAGATGAACAAATTCTGAACCTAGGCTGATATTCTTATATTAGATGCCAAATCTACACTTCAGATTATTGTAAAGATTCAAGGGTGGGCTCTTTGAGCTGATGAGCAACCACCCCGTTCCAACCAGCCTAGAAACCATATAGCAACATGCTGGAAAACACTCAGAACCTGGGGCGTAAATTACGCGGGGGACACGTCCCCCCACTTTTAATATCACGTAAATTCGTCCACGGCACTTTTTCGGGCAAGTGTGTTTGCATAGAGGTTTTCAAGAGCTGGTGTGAATAAATATAGATTTTTTCAAAGAGACAGGATAGTCTGTGCATGATCTGATGTTTTATTTGGACCCAGAATAAGAGCGCTAAACACTCCGTGCAGTGTATGTTTCATTCAAACTCGAAGCCGGAGGCCACTCTCGCGCAGAAAGTCGTACGAGGAAATTCCTAATATGGACAAAAGCGTCCAGCTATCGCTGTATGAAAACGGTTGATTTCACAGAAAACAGAAACGTTTGGGAACATGAAGACTTTAAACATACGATTGCGACAATATATGGTTTATTTGTGTTTGTCAAGTCATCTCCAGGTAATAAATAAAGTATATGAACAATGCAGTGCTAACTGACATAGCATTTATTACAGTATAGAAACTATTCTGCCTTATTATGTGATAAAAAAGTGTTTGTAGTATATAAAGAAATCATTATTATTGGTTATTGTCCAGCAGTTATCTGATTTCTAAGCCAATTAAAAGCTAGAAATGAGAGAAACATTAAAGTTGCCTATACACCAGTCAAAAGTTTTTGAACAGTAAGATTTGTAATGTTTTTTAAAGAAGTCACTTCTGTTCACCAAGCCTGCATTTCTTTGATCCAAAGTACAGCAAAACAGTACAATTTTGAAATATT